>NC_058080.1:197177720-197478536 GCF_014858855.1 Bufo gargarizans
TATTCAAAATTGAAGGCATGCTGAACCAGCATGGCTACCACAGCATCTTGCAACGGCATGCTATTCCATCCGGTTTGCATTTAGTTGGACCATCATTTATTTTTCAACAGGACAATGACCGCAAACACACCTCCAGGCTGTGTAAGGGCTATTTAACCATGAAGGAGAGTGATGGGGTGCTGCGCCAGATGACCTGGCCTCCACAGTCACCGGACCTGAACCCAATCGAAATGGTTTGGGGTGAGCTGGACCGCAGAGTGAAGGCAAAAGGGCCAACAAGTGCTAAGAATCTCTGGGAACTCCTTCAAGACTGTTGGAAGACCATTTCAGGTGAGTACCTCTTGAAGCTCATCGAGAGAATGCCAAGAGTGTGCAACGCAGTAATCAAAGCAAAAGGTGGCTACTTTGAAGAACCTAGAATATGACATATTTTCAGTTGTTTCACACTTTTTTGTTATGTATATAATTCCACATGTGTTAATTCATAGTTTTGATGCCTTCAGTGTGACTCTACAATTTTCATAGTCATAAAAATAAAGAAAACTCTTTGAATGAGAAGGTGTGTCCAAACTTTTGGTCTGTACTGTACTTATTTACGTATTTTAAAATTTTAACAATTTTTATATAAATTTTTTAGATATATCTTTTAGAGATTTTTATTCTAGTTGGATATGTAGAATCTATATATAATGCACAGCCATTTAAATATATATATATATATTCTCACCATGTTTTCTGTCAAATTTTTATATGGGAATTTTTTATACACAAAAAAACTTTATTTACACAAAGGATACATTTTCCTAAAAGAATTTCTCTGCTGTTTTTACCACTGTTTGTATTAAAATGTAATAACTTGAATAGCTATGGATCCCTATAGTTGAAGATGTCTATTATTATAAATGAGGATATATGTATTTTCTGTTGAATACAAATTTTAAATATTTTAAAAAAGATAAACTTTTTAGAGATGTTTTTTGTGGAGTTTTTACTCAATCTGCAATGTTTGGACAATATAGTCCATGATTATACTACGTTTGGATGTGGCTTAAACGATTGGCAGTAAAAACGCAACAAAAACGCAATGATACCGCATGGTTATAAATTGCGGTTTCTGGACCAATGAAACAAACATCTATAGAATGAACAATGTATAGATGTCAAAATAATATGAAAGATTGCCAAGATTGAAATCTGAAAGAATACAATTTAAAAATGGGAACATATTAGTGAATATGAACACCTTTCAGGAGAGTTCCGGAACGGAATCCATGCCGCTTTTTACATTTAACATTTCTTGCAGTATAAAAGAGGCTTTGTTTGGGGTGGTCCGATTACCACTGAGGAAGGGGATACTCTAACCCTGAAAAGGAACAGCGCTAAACTCTGCTTGAAAAGAAAAAAATAGACGGAGTTCCAGAGGTGAATAACCGGGTTTACATACAGAGACCCGACATCGCTGTGGACTCGCCACCTGTTTGATTGAAGGAGGAGACCTGAGCAAAGCTTGTAGAACGGCAGAGGCTTCTAATACTGGATGGTATAAGCCTCTGCCGTTCAGGTCTCCTCCTTCAATCAAACAAGTGGCATGTCCACAGCGAAAAAGAGGCACAGCACACCAACATCAAATCCTCCCCACTGTGGGAGCATAATGCTTTGGGGCCGCTTTTCTGCATCAGGGCCTGGACGGATTGCTATCATCAAAGGAAAAAATAATTCCCAAGTTTATCAAGACATTTTGCAGGAGAACATAAGGCCATCTGTCCACCAGCTGAAGCTCAACAGAAGATGGGTGTTGCAACAGGACAACAACCCAAAGCATAGAAGTAAATCAACAACAAAATGTAGTCCTGACCTCAACCTGATTGAGATCCTGTGGCATGACCTCAAGAAAGCGATTCACACCAGACATCCCAAGAATATTGCTGAACTGAAAAAGTTCTGTAAAGAGGAATGGTCTAGAATTACTCCTGACCGTTGTGCACATCTGATCTGCAACTACAGGAAATGTTTGGTTGAAGTTATTGCTGCCAAAGGAGGTTCACACAGTTATTAAATCCAAGGGTTCACATACTTTTTCCACCTGCACTGTGAATTTTTACATGGTGTGTTCAATAAAAACATGGTAACATTTTATTCTTTGTGTGTTATTAGTTTAAGCAGACTGTGATTGTCTATAGTTGTGACTTAGACGAACATCAGATCACATTTTATTACCAATTTGTGCAGAAATCCATCATTCCAAAGGGTTCACATACTTTTTCTTGCAACTGTATGTGACAGATAACTGTAAAATGTTATATATGTTTAGGTCTTTTTACTGAAGACAAATAATGGAATGTCTTTTGTAATTTGGCCTTAAAAGGCTCACTCCATAATGGAAAAAGGCTTAATGGGTTTTCATAAAACCTTTGCTACAGTATGTCTTATAGATTAATGGTTTTGATAATGGGGTTTGAGTGCTGAGACCCCCACCGACCACTAGAATGAGGAGAGAAAAGGGCTCACAAAGCACACTCTTAACTCACTGCAGGGAATGGACTAAAAATAGTCCTGTATGCAGTGAGCCCAGGAGAGGAGAGCAGAATAAGTATGAACGATAGTAGCAAGAATAGTACTTGTAGATAGTACTCAGTGTGACACTCCACTGGGCCAAATAGTGATGGAAAGGGTGAACCCTTCTTCCCTTCAGGGCACGCCGTGGTCTTGGGATTCTCCTACTTGATGGTGGTGTAGCGGTCAGGGGAGGAAGAAACCGCAGGGCAGGGTTCAAATACAGTACAGCAAACAAGGAGGCTGAAGCAGATACTGGCTTTATTAAATAACAAAATATAATGGTCAGAAAATCAGTTTAACAGTATTGTGCCAATGTACCAGGGGCACAATCGACAATCGACAGGAACAGTGCTAACAAGTATACACAGATTTACAGGAAGGGTAACTAATCTGTGATATACTAAATGCGCTCCAACCAGCAAACTCATGAAAAATACAGTCTACTCTCCTCTGAAGTTTTCCTGTCTGACCCTTGCTAACCAGGGCACATTTCTACAATGCTCTGACTAAAGAATCCTGCTCTATGCCCTATCACAGATTATCACCGGTGCACACTTACAATTCTGTAAGTAGCTGGCCAGAGATCAGTCATGTCGCATTCTCCCATGAGGTAGCTGCTTGTCTTGGTCTGGTACGTGTTGGCAGGTGTCGTCTAGCTCCTCATACGGTCGCTTATTTGTCCCAGCGCATGGTCTTTTCCTCTCTCTCTAGATTGTAGGTGTTGTCATCCACCCCAGTTGAGCTCTGCCAGGAGTCCCCGTCCTGTCACTAGTCTCTGAATTGGACGATATCACTCCTCTCAGACAAACTTTACAGTCTCTGTTGCTCTGTCCAACAGCAGCCAGTGTCCCAGCTAACATCAACCAGGAAGACACACACCAGCCCAAGCCTGGGAACTTGAAACTCCTCCTACATCCTCTGGGACAAACAACTTCATTTCTTTCTTACTCAAAGACACAGCGGCCTCTTGTGGCTGAAAGAAGTCATCACAGTCTGTGTAAAACATCACTAGCAATGCAATGTAACTTGGTCACTCTAGGGGCTGACCCTTACAGTGGTTCGGAGTGTCCTTGATGTGGAGGAATTGTGAAGTGCAAGGCAGGGTCCCGTGCAGTGGTGGAGGAGGCAATTATATGGTAGTTTTGTTTTAGAACAGTTCTTTACTGAAGATCCAAGTTCAAGACTTTCAGATACAGTTCTCAGCAAGCATAGACTGGTAGATGTTACACAAGTGCACTTTCTCCAGTTTTTACAGGATACATGGCTGCAAATGCAATTAATAGGCCAAGATGTCTTCTAAAGAAGCTATCCTAACATTACACCTCTCTAGCTGAGTGTTGCACAAGCATTCAGGCAGGAATGGGGTGTAACACTTCTCTTTTTGGAATGCAACCACAGGACGGACCCCAACATCAGACAATGCTCTGACAGGTTGTTATAGCTACAACATATGCTTTCACAATACCCACTTTGGGATGTGGATATTTTCTTATGCAGATGGCTAATCTGCTCTGAGGATGTGTCCAGGCACCATATAACTTTAAACTCCTCAAAACATAGTTATGGAGACTCAGTGGTCTTTTCAGACAGCAATTCTCCACATAAATTCTATCCACACCTCCTCTTTTACTTCTGGCATACTTTTGGGGCTTTTTTATGGCCTTTCTCTGGCTGGTACCTAATCCAGGACTCTTTTTCCTTTCAGCTACCATACTTTACATGTGCTTTTGATTTAGACTAACTTAGTGACACAGGTCAGAATACTGGACTGGACTCGTCTGATCTAACACATCTACTCTAAATAGAGAGGGTGACAGCAGAATTATTTCTTGGTGGATGTAAATACGGCCTAGTAACGCAGAAAATTACAGGAAATGTACAGTTAGGTCCATAAATATTGGGACATGGACACAATTCTAAAATTTTTGGCTCTATACACCACCACAATGTATTTGAAATGAAACAAAAAAGATGTGCTTTAACACCTTAAAGACAGAGCTAATTTTCACCTTAAGGACCAGGCAATTTTTTGAAAATCTGACCAGTGTCTCTTTATGTGGTAATAACTTTAAAACGCATTGACTTATCCAGGCCATTCTGAGATAGTTTTTTCAGCACATATTGTACTTCATGACACTGGTAAAATAAAGTAAAAAAAATACATTTTTATTTATAAAAAATACCAAATTTACCAAAGATTTGTAAAAAATGGCAAATTTCCAAGTTTCAATTTCTCTACTTCTATAATACATAGTAATACCTTATCCAGGCCATTCTGAGATAGTTTTTTCAGCACATATTGTACTTCATGACACTGGTAAAATAAAGTAAAAAAAATACATTTTTATTTATAAAAAATACCAAATTTACCAAAGATTTGTAAAAAATTGCAAATTTCCAAGTTTCAATTTCTCTACTTCTATAATACATAGTAATACCTACAAAAATAGTTATTACTTTACATTCCCCATATGTCTACTTCATGTTTGGATCATTTTGGGAATGATATTTTATTTTGTGGGCATGTTACAAGGCTTAGAAGTTTAGAAGCAAATCTAGAAATTTTTAAGAAATTTTCAAAAACCCACTTTTCAAGGACCAGTTCAGGTCTGAAGTCACTTTGTGAGGCTTACATAATAGAAACCACCCAAAAATGACCCTATTCTAGAAACTACACCCCTCAAGGTATTCAAAACTGATTTTACAAACTTTGTTACCCCTTTAGGTGTTCCACAAGAGTTATTGTCATATAGAGATGACATTTCAGAATTTAATTTTTTTGGAAAATTTTCCATTTTACTATTTTTCTTTCAGTTACAAAGAAAGGGTTAACAGCCAAACAAAACTCATTATTTATGGCCCTGATTCTGTAGTTTACAGAGACACCCCATATGTGGTCGTAAACTGCTGTACGGTCACACGGCAGGGCGCAAAAGGAAAGGAATGCCATATGGTTTTTGGAAGGCAGATTTTGCTAGACAGTTTTTTTGGACACCATGTCCCATTTGAAGCCCCCCTGATGCACCCCTAGAGTAGAAACTCAAAAAAGTGACCCTATTTTAGAAACTACGGGATAGGGTGGAAGTTTTGTTGGTACTAGTTTAGGGTACATATGATTTTTGATTGCTCTATATTACACTTTTTGGGAGGCAAAGTAACAAGAAATAGCTTTTTTGGCACCGTTTTTTGTTGTTGTTATTAACAACATTCATCTGACAGGCTATATCATGTGGTATTTTTATAGAGCAGGTTGTCACGGATGCGGAGATACCTAATATGTATACAATTTTTTTAATTATGTAAGTTTTACACAATGATTTAATTTTTGAAACAAATAAATTATGTTTTAGTGTCTCCATAGTCGGAGAGCCATAGTTTTTTCAGTTTTTGGGCGATTATCTTAGGTAGGGTCTAATTTTTTGTGGAATAAGATGACGGTTTTATTGGCACTATTTTGGGGTGCATATGACTTTTTGATCGCTTGCTATTACACTTTTTGTGACATAAGATGACAAAAAATGTATTTTTTTACACCGTTTTTATTTAAAAAAATTTACGGTGTTAACCTGAGAGGTTAGGTCATGTGATATTTTTATAGAGCCTGTCGATACGGACTCAGCGATACCTAATATGTATACTTTTTTTATTTATGTAAGTATTACACAATGATTCCATTTTTGAAACAAAAAAAACATGTTTTAGTGTTTCCATAGTCTAAGAGCCATAGTTTTTTCAGTTTTTGGGCGATTATCTTGGGTAGGGTATGTTTTTTGCGGGATGAGATGACGGTTTGATGGCGCTATTTTGGGATGCATATGACATTTTGATCGCTTGCTATTACACTTTTTGTGGTGTAAGGTGACAAAAAATTATTTTTTTTGGACAGTTCTTATTTTTTATTTTTTACGGTGTTCATCTGAGGGGTTAGGTCATGAGATATTATTATAGAGCTGGTCGATATGAACGTGGTGATACCTAATATGTATATATTTTTATATTTATGCAAGTTTTACAGAATAATATCATTTTTGAAAAAAAAAATCATGTTGTAGTGTCCCCATAGTTTTTTTTATTTTTTGGGCCATTGTCTCATGTAGAGGCTCATTTTTTGTGGGATGAGGCGACGGTTTGATTGGTACTATTTCGGCGTACATGCAACTTTTTTGATCACTTTTATTACCTTTTTTGGGAAGTAAGGTGGGCAAAATTTCAATTTCCTGATAGTTTTAATTTTTTTATTTTTATGGCGTTCACCGTGCGGGGAAAGTAACATGACTGTTTTATAGATCAGGTCGTTACAGACGCGGCGATACCTAATATGTGTAGTGAATTTAATTTTTTTAATTTTTATTCAGTGATAAAAAAAATTAATCTTTACTTTTTTCACTTTTTTTACATTATTTTGACCCAGACCCATTTGGTTCTTGAAGATCCAGTGGGTCTGATGTCTGTATAAAACAGTACAATGTTTTGCACAGTACAATGTTTTGTACTGTATTTTACTTACACTTTGCCTGAACAGTTCTATTCCTTTAGCATAGATCTGTTCAGCACCATGGACAGCAGGATGCCTGAAAAGGCGTCATGTTGCCATGGGAACCTTCCCAGTCTGCCACAACTGAGCAGACAGGGAAGGGGAAGGAGGGGAGCTCCCTCCCTCTGTCACCCCATCCATCGGGGATCTGCAAAGGCACAGCAGCCCCCCGATGGCAGAGGGAGGGAGCTCCCTGACATAGCCCTTTCCATACAGTGGTCCATATAGTGGTCCATAAAATCATTCAGGGATGTGCGGGGGGGGGGGGGTTAGGGGGGGTTAAAAATATTTTAGTTTGGCCATTTTAAAGTTTATGATCCCAGGGATCAGAAACTACAGAAAGCGCTGCAAACCGCAGGTCTGAATTGCGGTTTGCAGCGATCGCCGATATGGGGGGGGGGGTCACAGGAGCCCCCTCGGCATTGACCCTGGGTGCCTGGCTGTTTGTAACAGCCGGCACTCAGCTCTGTCACCATGTCTGCAGACATGGTGACAGTTTAATGCCAGGACAAGTATACTCGTCCTAGGTCCTTAACGTGTTAACTGCAGACTGTCAGCTTTAATTTGAGGGTATTTACATGCAAATCATGTGAACGGTGTAGGAATTACAACAGTTTGCATATGTGTCGCTCACTTGTTGAGGGATGTTAAAGGGGAATATTAATCACCAATATTTATGCAAATATCGATAATTAATATTCATAAATAGGCGCGAGTCGTCTAGTGATGACTGCGCCTATTTATGCCTAAATCACATATAAATATAGATACCTATCTAGGTTAACTATGTTAACTAGCTAACTACCTCTGTTACCTATACACTCCGCTGAACTACACTACGGCTATTGCTGCGACACCTACTACAACAAAAGACTACACACTGTGCTTAGATAAAAGGTATTTATTAACACACTATACATAACAGTCTAATATTTGCTTATAATTATATATATCTATATCATTGGAATAGATATATATATTTATAGCAGCACACAGCAATATAAGTAAACACACTATAACAACACACTAATACGGTTCTAACTACACTAACACAGTCCCAAATCCTCCCCAGAATCTAGCTACAATTACAATAATACACTTACATACACACAAATATCAGTAAGGGGTAAATACAATTGTGGCACTGCAGGAGCACATACATGCAGGCCAAGGAACACAGAGTTCTGGGCAAGGCGGGGCAAGGGTGTTTATGCTCTGCAGGGACTTGCAGGGCAGAGCAGGGCTAAAGCAGGGCAGCATGTAGTGAAGGGGTTAATGGTCAGGGACAATAATACAAGTCTAATTATACGCTATATCTATATATGTTTATAGATCAATGGTTATAAATATATACATATAGACGCACACACCACAATCCAAACCTATCTACACTAGACAATTTACAATTCCCAGTTCCACCCCACACTCTAATACACTTACATATATTCCTTAGCAGTCCAACCCAACCTGGATCTAAGCTATGCCTATGGGAGGCAAAGGGTTAACACACCATCAGCTGATGCTGGGGTAAGCAGGCAGCAGTGAAGGGGTAGGATTACAGGGCAGCTAAAGGGGTGACTGGGCTGCTTCCAGGGTACAGGCTCATCAGGGATTAATGCTAAGGCATGAGGTCAGCAGCCAGGGGTTAGGGGATGGTTGGTACTCAGCCATTTCCAGGAGCATGTGGCCGCATGTGGCCTCTCTTCCTTCAGTGAGCTGTTCCCATCCCATGTGTCTCTGATTGTAGTCCAGATGCAAGAGACCCCTGTTCCTGGTTTCAGGCTCCTATATCAGCCTCAGAAACAGCCCACCTCCCCCCTCCTCAGGGATGTGACATCATAGTGTGACTGTGACGTATGCCTGCCAGTTGGCCCCCTAAGGCTAGCAGCACCACACGCCCAGCCATGTCACAAACATAAGGTGGGGCAGAGCATAGTAACTAGGCTGATAAACTCAACAAAAGGCCTCAGATCAATTGATCCCTTAGCCTTTGAAGTCACCAGCCACCTGGAGACATATCCACCCCCCTGCGGGAACTGGCTGAACGCTTTCCCTGGGGGGAATTTAAGTATATATATGTATATAGATACTTGGGACGCATCTATATACACATATATACTCATTATAAACCTGGGGCATACATGGGCAGTTATAGGCCCATATATATATATACAAACCGGATTCAAAAAAAGTTGGGACACTATACAAATCGTGAATAAAAACTGAATGCAATGATGTGGAGGTGCCAACTTCTAATATTTTATTCAGAATAGAACATAAATCACGGAACAAAAGTTTAAACTGAGAAAATGTACAATTTTAAGGGAAAAATATGTTGAATTTCATGGTGTCAACAAATCCCCAAAAAGTTGGGACAAGGCCATTTTCACCACTGTGTGTCATCTCCCCTTCTTCCTACAACACTCAACAGCAACACTCAACAGATGTCTGGGGACCTGAAGTTCAGATTGGAAAAAAATTACAACTATAAAAAAAATGATTATAGCACTATATTAGCTAAATTGCTCTATATTCCTTTTTTTCGAATATTCTCTATATTGCTATATATTCTTGTTTTAGAATATTACGAATATTCAAAAAAACTAAGTTATAGCAATATAGCGAATATTCGAAAAAAAAAATCAAATATAGAGCAATTTAGCTAATATAGTGCTATAATCTTCATTGTCTAATAGTTGTAAGTTGAAAAATTTGCAATAAAAATTTTAATCCGAAAAAATTCAAATTACGAAAGTTCGCATATTACGCAATCATTACCTTGACGATTTTTCAAGAAAAAAATCGTGAATTTTCGAATATTCAATGAATATTCAAAAAAATATTCGCAAAATATCGTGAATTCGAATATGACCCTTGCCGCTCATCACTAGTCAGCACGCCACAATAACCAGCACCACCAGCTTATATGGAATGTCTTAGCAGTAGGCAGCATTTTACCAACATGGTGGAGCAGTATGTGTGCAAACGCCTACACGTACTGAATGACAGGTCTTCCCCTTCAACTTCTTGGTCTCCAAATTGGGCACATGGCCTGAGCTTGCCATTTACACCTTGAAGGTGCTGAACGTTAGTTTAGCATGGCAGGGGGCGTTATAACAGACAAGCGCAGCCGCCTGTCCACAACCAATGTGGACAAGCTCACGTTTATTAAAATGAAGCAGGCATGGATCCCACAGGACTTGTCCATACCCTGTGCAGAATAGACATATATACCGGCCTTAACCAGCCATTGTTATACTGTAGCGCAGTTGCTCATTCTTGTATTTTGGATATTTCACACTCTTTTAGAGTGTACCCCAATTTAAAAATGAAAACAAAAAACCAGTGTTGCTACCTCGTCCTCCTCCAATGCTGCTTCCACCTACACCGCTACGTCCACCACCTCCTCAAACTCCTACTCCATATGGACCTCCACCTCATAAATAAAAAATAAAAAATGATTTGTAAGTATTTTATTTTATGTAAATTCACAAATTTGTCTGTTACATTTTTGGGTGAAATTCACAAATTTTTAGGTGTGATGTACCACTGCTATATCTAGTAGACAGGTAAAAAAATAAAATCACTAATTTGTCTGTTACATTTTCAGGTAAAATGCACCAATTTGTGGGTGTAATATACCCCTCCTCTACCTAGTTGACAGCTTAATAAATTTCCCTAATTTTTCTTTTACATTTTCGGGTGAAATTAAACAAATTTTTTTTTTTGTCATAGATCCCTGCTCTACCAAGTAGACAGGTTGATAAATTTCAATAATTGTTCTGTTACATTCTTGGGTTAACATTTTACTATTTTGGCCGTGAATAAACCCGGCTCTGCAGGTGATAGGGAGTAAAATTGTAGAAATTCTTCTTTACTTGATTCGCGCCACCTCCTTTCATTCAATGCCTAAACTTTTACAAGTTGTCTCACATTTGCGCTTCAATAATTTGTCCCACATTTGCGCTTTAATAACTTTTTCCACATTTGCGCTTCAATAATTTGTCCCACATTTGCGTTTCAATAATTTGTCCCACATTTGCGCTTCAATAATTTGTCCCACATTTGCGCCTCAATAACTTTTCCCATATTTCCGTTTGAGCAAAATAAATTTGCATCCATTTATCTCCCTTGGATGTGGTCTCTCTTTCTCACGCTCCCTCTCTGGCGTGGAACCCTGATTCGCCGATAACCATGATCAAAATAGTAGGCTCAGAAAATAATTTTGAAAGTTGATAGCGAAGATATCCAAATAAATGATGGACGTCACGGGGGCACCTCTGCATAGGTGACAGGAACATCAATTTAAAAAAATCGTCTGTTACATTGTCAGGTGACATTTTACCAATTTTGCCGGATAGAAATCCCTGCTCTGCATAGGTGACAGCGAATAAAATTTCAGAAATTCTTCTTTAACTGATGCGCGCCACCTCCTTTCATTCAATGCTTAAACTTTAACAAGTTGTCCCACATTTCCGCTTCATCCCATTGCAGCCATTGACCTCCCTTGCATGTGGTCTCTCTTTCTCACGCTCCCTCTCTGGCGTGGAACCCTAATTCACCGATAACCGTGATCAACATAGTAGGCTCAGAAAAGAACATCGAAAGTTGATAGAGAAGATATCCAAACGGATGGTGGACGTCATGGGACGTTCAATCAGTCAGAAGTTATCTAGAGTCAACAAAGCGGCAGCAGGGCCTCTCCTGGCTAACGCTTCCAAATCCAAAATACCACAGTGACATTCCCTATAATGTTTTATTAATCATTCCAATAACAGGGCATTGTTACGACCAGAGGATGTGGATCCTCTGTGTCAGCTGATAGAGGACTGGGAATTACTCTAATATTGCTGACTGCTGACTCTCGGAGTCAGGACCCTGGTGTCTGCACCTGTTACCTTGAATGCAGCTACCTGCAGTAGTGTGAACAGAGTCCAATAAAGGCAGAATAAAGGAAAAGATGGTCTTTACTGGCCGACAGTATTCAAAAGTCACTTGACAGATACAGGCAAGACAAAGTTCAGAGCAATATAGCGTGCAGATATAAGCAGTCTCATAGGCAGCGCAGGGTCTGGATCCAGGCAGACTTACAGGAGGAGATGTGCAGACGAGTAGTCAGGCAGTGCAGATATAAGCAGTCTTGTTGTCAGGCAGTGCAGGGTCTGGATCCAGGCAGACTTACAGGAGAAGATGGGCAGACGAGTAGTCAGGCAGTGCAGAGGTCTATAATCCAGGTGATCCAATAAACAGACGGCAGGCAGATGCGTAGTCAAATGAAGCAGAGGTCAGAATCCAGGAAATCCAATAAACAGACACAGTGGGACGCTTCAGCGGGAGTCAAGAGGTACGACAACCACACTTGGGCACTTCATGATGAGTGAAGCTGCCTTAAATGCAAATATGCAAATAGTCCCGCCTCCGGGTGGGGATGGTAATCAGGAACCAGCTGCCTACTCCTATAAGAAAGGGAGAGGTGCGTGCGCGTGTGCTATAGCGCATCAGATGACACCTGGATGACATCTTAAGAGTCCTGTATTGTTATTTATTTTCACTACCTCCCCGAATCGGGAGTGGGTAATTGCCACGTGCCCCCTCCTTAACTTGGAAGCTTATGCTTCAATACTTTGTCCCACATTTCCACTCCATTACATTTAATTTCATCCATTGACCTCCCTTGGATGTGGTATTCCTTTCTCAGGCTCCCTCTCCGGCCTGGAACCCTGATTCCCCGCCTCCCGTGATCACCATGTTAGGTGCATAAAAGAACATCGAAAGTTGATAGAGATGATATCCAAATGGATTGTGGACATCACGGGGACGTGCGACATGGTGGAGCAGTATGTATGCACACGCCTACACGTACTGAATGATGGGTCTGCCTCCTTCAACTTCTGGGTCTCCAAAGTGGGCACATGGCCTGAGCTTGCCCTTTACTCCTTGGAGGTGCTGGCCTGGCCTGCAGCCAGTGTATTGTCTGAACGTGTGTTTAGCACGACTGGAGGGGGTTATCACAGGTTTTATTTCCCAATGTTTTGGGGTGTACCCTAATTTAAAAAAATATAAATAAATGTAAAATAAAAAAAAAACTGTTTAGGCTACCTCCTCCTCCACTGCCGCTTCCACCTACACCAACACATCCACCGCCTCCTCAACCTCCTACTCCATATGGACCTCATCATCCAAGATCAAGATTATAATTTTTTATTTTTACGTATTTTATGTTATTTAGAGTCATTTCTCTATCCAATTTTGTTTGCAGAGCAGTTGCCATGCTCTTAACCACATTTTGATGCCATTTGCAACCTTATAGCCCTTTCCATGACATTTTACATCCATTTTAGTGCTCAAAAGTTCGGGTCCCCATTGACTTAAATGGGGTTCACGTTCGGGGTCAAGTTCGGGTCAAGTTCGTGTCCCGAACTCAAACTTTTTTGTGCAGTTCAGCCGAACCCATCGAACCCGAACATCCAGGTGTCTGCTCAACTCTAATCATCACCAGTCATTGACTACAGCGGATCACGTGATCATGTCCATGCAACGCCAGATGTAAGTACTGCAGGGACAAGAACATGGATGCAGTGCAGGCAGCGCAATGACTGGCAACAGCAATCTCACCACCCATCATCATTGAACCCCTCAGATGCCGCGTTCATCACTAATCGCGGCATCTGATGTTAAAAAGGAGGCCTTTCTGGGTAATCAGGATTTAAAAAAAAGCATGCTCACCTTATCCATTTGCTTGCAGAGAGGCATTTGCGGCCATCTCGATTGAAGAAACTTGTTGTGCGACGATGTAATCACGCTGGCTGGGCGCGGTGACGTCAGAAGTGCAATTGGCCAGCACAGTTTCTTCAATCAGAATGGCAGCTATTTCGCTAAAAATTGATTTGTTACCATGAAGCGCAAGGAAATTTACCTTTGTAACAAAGATGACATCACATGGCTGGTGACGTCAGCGCATGCTCCAATTGACGTGTTTTCTTCAATCTAATTGGCCACGATGGCCCCTCTGTGATCAAATGAATGAGATGAGTGTATATATTTTTTTGTTTTAACCCTCTGTTAGGCTGAAAGTTACTCTCAGATGCAGCAATCAGTGTTGAACACGGCATCTAAGAGGTTAAATGCCAGGAGTCGGCACAATCGGCATTCCCCGTCATTGCTCCCCCTCCATACAAAGGAATGTGATTCGTTACAAAGTAATTCGTAACAAATCAAATTTCTTAATGAAATTCGTCGAAGCAGCCAAATGGAATTTTTTAAAACTTAGCTCATCTCTATACAGTATATTGAGAAATATGATGCTTGGATCAATTGACAAATTTATGAAGACACTGTACACTGTACTAGCACGCTTTTCAATATTTGAAGAGGGGCTGATACTTCAAGACCAGGTCAGACCTAGTGTTGTTTTAAGGCCATGTGCTGTGCTAATAAATGGCCTTCTCTCTGCTTAGGGGCGCTAATGTACAGCTCGCACGGTGGACTTGTATTGAAATGTGTTCCTGAAGACGACATGAAGGCACTTGTGTGATTGCCTAGGGAATTAATGATCAGACTTCTATTAGGCTACTCTCATACTCGCGTTTTGGCTTTCCGTTTGTGAGATCTCTCACAAGCTGTCCAAAACGGATCAGTTTGGCCCTAAGGCATTCTGAATGGAAAAGGATCCGCTCAGAATGCATCAGTTTGCCTCCGATCAGTCTCCATTCCGCTTTGGAGGCGGACACCAAAACGCTGCTTGCAGTGTTTTGCTGTCCGCTTGACGAAACTGAGCCAAACGGATCTGTTTTCTCTGACACAATAGAAAATTGATCCATCTCCCTTTGACTTTCAATGGACCTCATGACGGATCCGTCTTGGCTATGTTACAGATAATACAAACGGATCAGTCCATGACAGATGCATGTCAGTGTATTATTGTAAAGGATCCTTTTTTTGCAAATCCATGAAGGATCCTCCCAAATCGCTATCGTGAAAGTAGCCTAGGCACAAGCTCTCGCAGTGAATTTCCTTCCATAATTTTTTCACTTGTACAAAAGCAGAAAGCTGATATACTTCTACTCCTAGCACCATTAAATGCTTTGACATTGCAAATATTTTCAACACTTGCTTCTAGATGGGGAAAAAATTCTAAACACTTATCTAGCTTTTATGAGAAATGTCATTCTATAAAAATTGCATTTATATTTTAGTATGTCATAAATTGTCTGACAGGATTTTTAACTGCGGCCCTTTTTATTTAAGAGGCTTTCAATCATTTATTCTTGTCTGATTCACAAAATATACAGTAAATCCAGCATGCCGTTTGCAAAGACACTTATTAATACAATTTCCATCTGCCCTTCTAATAACATCAAACTTTGTTGCTTGACTGCCAGTGTGTTTTCCGTACTTCAAACCCATCAGAAATGTTATATATTCTTTGGAAAAGTCTCTGTCAAATGTCATGTTTGTTGATCATGGTCAGTACACTGCATCATTCAGCCACTCCTCATACTTGGTTATAAGCAATGTAGCAAAACCTTAAGTCAGACAGTGAAAACAATCCTATATTTTACCATTACAGGACATTCATCCAAGATAATAAACAAGCTTTTTAATTTATGGTTTTACTCCTAAATACATAGAGGATGTTTGGGAGAGCATTTTGTCTGGCAAATATAACAATTTTCCTAGTTGCTTTCCTCCCTTTCCACCCCCGTTTAATTAAAAGCCATAGCTTTTTTTTTTTTTTTTTGCATCTATAAAATACTTATGTCTGGGACATTCTTAGCCTTCTGTTTTCTGTCAATATTGGCGAGCCTGTCTGGCCAACCATATAAGGCTACTTTCACATCTGCGATTTCCCTTCCCGCTATTGAGATCCGCCATTGACTTCAATTGGCAGGCAAATTTTAAAACCCACAGGGACTCTTTCTGGCCACAATAGTGATGGAAAAGTTGTTTCAAGGGGACTAACACCTGGACTGTGGCATGCCAGAGGGGAATCCATGGCAAAACTCTCATGAAAAATTACGTAGTTGACGCAAAATCGGGTTTTAATCCATAAAGGGCACAAATCACCTAACATTCCTAAATTGTTTGGAACAACGTGGTTTAAAACATCCAGTGTGTGTATACGATCAGGTATGATGTTGTATCGATCAGGTAGTGCAAGGGTTATGCCCACTTTACAGTGACAGACCAAACTCCCCGTTTAACGCACCGCAAACAACTGCAAACAGTCCATTTGCACAACTGCAAACTCCCCATTTGCACAAGGTTGGATACCAAGCTAGCCATGTCCCGTTCCTTGTCCTCACTGACGTCATTAAAGGTCTCTTCCTCCACCCAACCACGTACAACACCAAGGGTCCCCGAAAGGTGACAACAAGCCCCCTGGGATGCCTGCTGTGGTTGGTCTTCCACCTCCTCAAAGCCACCTTCCTCCTCTGACTCCTCTTCTTCAGACTCCTCTCTCTGCATTGCCGCAGGTCCAGCAAACGACGATGACAAGGCTGCTTCTGGTGGTGATGGTTTCCCCAACTCTTCCTCTTCATGCTCATCTACGGCCTGATCCAGCACTCTTCGCAGGGCACACTCCAGAAAAAACGCATATGGGATGAGGTCGATGATGTTGCCTTGGGTTTGACTGACCAGGTTTGTCACTTCCGCAAAAGGACGCATGAGCCTACAGCCATTGTGCATGAGCATTCAGTAATGTGGCCAAAAAATACCCAGCTCCGCAGAGGCGGTCCTCTTTTTTTTTTATTAAAAAAAAACCTGTTCTTAACAGTTTAATCTCTGTTTTGTCCCCCATCAGGTGCCAGTGTATGGAATAGATTTTAGGAACCGGGAGATGGAAAAAGATGCTTGGTCGGTCCTCTTACTTCAAATTTGGGGCACTGCGCGTATGGCTTGCAATGTACTGTGCCACCAGATAGGAATAGTACTACTTAAACACACCACTTATATCTGGTGGCACAGTACATTGCAAGCCATATGCTCAGTGCCCCAAATTTGAAGTAAGAGGACCGACCAAGCATCTTTTTCCATCTCCCGGTTCCTAAAATCTATTCCATAGACCGGCCCCTGATAGGGGACCTAACAGGGATTAAACTGATAGGAATAGTACTACTTAAACACACTACTCATATCAGTTTAATCCCTGTTAGGTCCCCTATCAGGGGCCGGTCTATGGAATAGATTTTAGGAACCGGGAGATGGAAAAAGATGCTTGGTTGGTCCTCCTACTTCCAATTTGAGGCACTGCGCGTGCAATGTACTGTGCCACCATATATGAGTGGTGTGTTAAGTAGTACTATTCCTATCAATTTAATCCCTGTTACGTCCCCTATCAGGGGACGTGTATAAAATAGATTTTAGACAACCGCGAAGAGTTGTCAATAGTTGACACACTCATGACATAAATTTTATTCCTCTATGCGTCAATCTTGGTGTAGTGATGACTGTGCTCGTGCGCACGTTTGGGATATTGCAGGCGATGGGGTTTTTTCAAAACCTATGGTCGTGCTGAGGTAGTTCAGTGACAGTTAAGTGACCCATAAAACAATGATTCTGCAGTGTGGGCCTACTGTTGGCCTAGTAGGCTTTAATGATCATCTTAGATGATCACAAAGAAAATTCAATGTTTTTTCTATGCAAAATTATCCAGCCGATCGCTTTTGGTCTGTTCACAATGAAGCATCGACCTTATCACCTGGGGTGTGCCAAAATTGCCATTGCCAACACACTCATAGAGGTGGTCACTAGAGATGTCGCGAACATAAAATTTTCAGTTCGTGAACGGCAAACGCAAATTTTCGCAAATGTTCCAAACTCCCTGTTTAACGCACCGCAAACAGTCCATTTGCACAACCGCAAACTCCCCATTTGCACAAGGTTGGATACCAAGCTAGCCATGTCCCGTTCCTTGTGCTCACTGATGTCATTGAAGGTCTCTTCCTCCACCCAGCCACCTACAACACCAAGGGTCCCCGAAAGGTGACAAGCCCCCTGGGAGGCCTGCTGTGTTTGGTCTTCCACCTCCTCAAAGCCACCTTCCTCCTCTGACTCCTCTTCTTCAGACTCCTCTCTCTGCGTTGCCTTGGGGTGTCTTCTTTCCAAAATGGGGTCACATGTGGGGTATTTATACTGCCCTGGCATTTTAGGGGCCCTAAAGCGTGAGAAGTTTGTAAAAATGCCCTGTGAAATCCTGAAAGTACTCATTGGAAATTGGTCCCCTTCGCGCATCTTGGCTGCAAAAAAGTGTCACACATGTGGTATCGCCGTACTCAGGAGAAGTAGGGCAATGTGTTTTGGGGTCTTTTTACATATACCCATGCGGGGTGAGAGAAATATCTCTAAAAGACAAATTTTCCCAATTTTTTTATACAAAGTTGTCATTTGACAGAGATATTTCTCACAAAGTTTGGGTATATGTAAAAATACACCACAAAACACATTGCCCTACTTCTCCTGAGTATGGCGATACCACATGTGTGACACTTTTTGCAGCCAAGATGCGCAAAGGGGGCCAAATTCCAATGAGTACCTTTTAGGAGGGCATTTTTAGGCATTTGGATTCCAGACTTCTTCCCACACTTTAGGGCCCCTAAAATGCCAGGGCAGTATAAATACCCCACAAGTGACCCCATTTTAGAAAGAAAGAAGACACCCCAAGATATTCCGTGAGGGGCATGGCGAGTTCCTAGAATATATATTTTTTGACACAAGTTAGCGGAAAATGATTTTAAATGAGAAAAAAAAAAATATAATTTTCCCCTAACTTGTGCCCAAAAAAATATATTCTAGGAACTCACCATGCCCATCACGGAATACCTTGGGGTGTCTTCTTTCCAAAATGGGGTCACTTGTGGGGTATTTATACTGCCCTGGCATTTTAGGGGCCCTAAAGCGTGAGAAGAAGTCTGGAATATAAATGTCTAAAAATGTTTACGCATTTGGATTCCGTGAGGAGTATGGTGAGTTCATGTGAGATTTTATTTTTTGTCACAAGTTAGTGGAATATGAGACTTTGTAAGAAAAAAATAAAATAAAAAATTTCCGCTAACTTGTGCCCAAAAAAAAAAATTCTTCTATGAACTCGCCATGCCCCTCAAAAGTGATCTTTTTATAGCGCCGCAGCGATTTTACGGTGTTTTTGCAGTGATCAGAAAAAAATAATTTCTGTCACTGCGGTGACTGAACGCAAGTGTGCTCACAAGTTCAGGCCTGATGGGGCGAACACTGCGTTTTTTGTAGAGACTATAGAACATGTCCTATTTTTGTCCGCAATTGCGGACAAGAAAAGGCATTTTCTATATAGTTCTGGCAATGTGTGGATCCGCAAAATGGGGTGATCAGGGAGTCTATATAGGGTGATCAGCTCCCTGTCATTGATCACCCAGCCCCCTGTAAGGCTCCATTCAGACGTCCGTATGTGTTTTTGTGTTTTGCGGATCCGTGGATCCGCAAAACACATACGGACGTCTGAATTGAGCCTTACAGGGGGGTGATCAGGGAGTCTATATGGGGTGATCACCCCCCTGTAAGGCTCCATTCACACCTCCGTATGTGTTTTGCGGATCCATGGATCCGTGGATCCGCAAAACACATACGGACGTCTGAATTGAGCCTTACAGGGGGGTGATCAGGGAGTCTATATGGGGTGATCACCCCCCTGTCATTGATCACCCCCCTGTAAGGCTCCATTTAGATGTCCGTATGTGTTTTGCTGATCCGTGGATCCCCAAAACACATACGGACGTCTGAATGGAGCCTTACAGGGGGGTGATCAGGGAGTCTATATATGGGGTGATCAGGGGTTAATAAGTGGCAGGGGGTGGGGGGTGTAGTGGTGTTTGGTGCTACTTACAGAGCTACCTGTGTCCTCTGGTGGTCGATTCAAGCAAAAGGGACCACCAGAGGACCAGGTAGCAGGTATATCAGATGCTGTTAACAAAACTGCATTTGATATACCTTTCAAGGGTAAAAAAAATAAACGCATCTACAGCCTGCCAGCGAACGATCGCCGCTGGCAGGCTGTAGATGCACTCGTTTACCTGCCGTTTCCTGTGAACGCGCGCTCCCGTGTGCGTGCGTTCACAGGAAATCTCGCGTCTCGCGAGATGTCGCTCGGGCGCATCAAGGAGGAATGTTTCAATCCTGCATTAGGTGGTCCGGAGGCGGTTAATGATCACCTTAGATGATCACAAAGAAAATTAATGTTTTTCTATGCAAAATTATCCAGCTGATCGCTTTTGGTCTGTTCACAATGAAGCAAAATTAGGCATGTACACATACCTGAAAAACTAGGAATTGTTGCAGCCACTGCTGTAGCAGCGGACAGAAAAATTGATGCTTCCCAGGTGAAAGTGCCCTAAAACATTGTGGCTTGAACCCTAGTTGTGGCGGATAAGTCACGCAAGTCATCCGGCATTCAGAGATAAAATACAGCAGCGTGTGGACCATTTTTAGCCCAAGGCAGCTCATCTCAGTCATCAGGCCTTTTTCAGTTGAATGTATCGCCCACTGTCAGTCCCTTCGGGATCCATCCCTCATTCATCTTAATAAAAGGTGAGGTAATTTAGACTTTTTTTTACCTAGGTGACTTCTCTTCTCAGTGACAATACCTCCTGCTGCACTGAAGGGCCTTTCTCACAGGACACGTGAATCGGGGCAGGCCAGAAGTTAAAAAGCTCTGCATGTCCTCCATCAACAATACGTCTGTAAAGCGTCCTGTCCTTGCCGGCGTGGTCGTGGTAGGAGGAGGATTACTTTCACCTCTTCTCCTGTTAGATTCCCATTGTGCTGTGACATCACCCTTATACGCGGTGTAAAGCATACTTTTTTATTTATTTTGGAACTGCTGCGTCCTTTCCGACTTCCGGTAATTCGGTAACATTTCAGGCACTTTCTGCTTATACCGGGGGTCTAGTAGTGTGGCCACCAGGTACCGGTTGTTCTCCTTCAGCCTTTTTATACGAGGGTTCCTCAACAGGCACGACAGCATGAAAGACCTCATTTGCACAAGGTTGGATGCTGAGCTACTCATGTCCCATTCCTCGTCCTCACTGCTCTCACTAAAGGTCTGTTCTTCCCCCAAGCCACGTACAACACCATGGGTACCAGATAGGTGACAACAAGCAGCCTGGAATGCCTGCTGTGGTTGGTCTTCCTCCTCCTCAAAGCCACATTCCTCCTCTGACTTCTCTTCCAGCGTTGCCGCAGGTCCAGCAAGCGATGCTGATAAGGCTGTTTCTGGTGGTGACCAATACTTTTTCTCTTCCTCTTCATGCTCATCTACGGCCTGACCCAGCACCCTTCGCAGGGCACACTCCAGAAAGAAAACAAATGGGGTGATGTCGCTGATGGTGCCTTCGGGGCGACTGACTAGGTTTGTCACCTCCTCAAAGGGACGCATGAGCCTACAGGCATTGCGCATGAGCGTGGCAGTAACGTGGCAAAAAAAATTCACAGCTCCGCAGAGGCTGTCCTAGCACCCCGGTCATGGATTCCAACGTGTCGAGCTGTCGCAAATCAAGCGCCTCACTGGCATGTTGTTTTGGCGCTGAATGTCTGAAAAGTGCGCCATGACCGTGTAGGAAGGCCTGAAATGGCCACACACCTTCCTGGCCTGCTTGAGGACGTGCTGTAAGCCTGGGTACTTATGCACAAAGCGTTGTGTGATCAGATTACACACATGTGCCATGCACGGCGCATGTGTCAACTTGTCCAAATTCAATGCCGCCAACAAATTGCTTCCGTTGTCACACACCACTTTGCCGATCTCCAGTTGGTGCGGAGTCAGCCACTGATCCACCTGTGCGTTCAGGGCGGACAGGAGTGCTGGTCTGGTGTGACTCTGCTTTCAGGCAAGTCAACCCCAAGACGGCATGACACTGTCGTATCCGGGATGTGGAATAGCCCCTGGGGAGCTGGGGGGTGCCGGTGATGTGGAGCAATACGCAGCAGCAGAAGAGGACTCAGCCGAGGAGGTTATGGAAGAGGATGGAGTAGGAGGAGTAGAGGAGGTGGCAGCAGGCCTGCCTGCAAGTCGTGGCGGTGTCACCAACTCCTCTGCAGAGCCACGCATTCCATGCTTGGCAGCCATCAGCAGGTTTACCCAATGCGCAGTGTAGGTGATATACCTGCCCTGACCGTGCTTTGCAGACCAGGTATCAGTGGTCAGATGGACCCTTGCCCCAACACTGTGCCAGACATGCCATGACTTCCTTTTGCAAAATCGAGTACAGGTTGGGGATTGCCCTTTGTGCAAATAAATTTCGGCCCGGTACTTTCCACTGCGGTGTCGCAATAGCTACAAATTTTTTGAAGGCCTCAGACTCCACCAGCTTGTATGGTAAAAGCTGGGGGCTAAGAGTTCAGAAAGCAGCTGTCAGACGCAGGGCAAGGGGGTGACTTTGTGACATTGGCTTCTTACGCTCAAACGTGTCCTTGACAGACACCCGACTGTGGGCAGATGAGCAGGAACTGCTCAAGGCGAGAGGCGGAGTGGCGGGTGGTTGAGAGGGGGCAAGGAGGACAGCAGTGGTTGACGTGGCTGAAGATGCTGGACCAGGAGGAGGATGGTGGCTTTGAGTTTGTGTGCTGCTTACACTCATGTGTTGATCCTATAGGCGTTTGTGATGTGAGATCATGTGCTTTCGCAAAGCAGTTGTACCTAGGTGGGTGTTGGACTTCCCACGACTCAGTTTCTTTTGGCACAGGTTGTAAATGGCATTGCTTTTATCAGAGGCAGACACACAAAAAAAAAATGCCTCACTGCTGAGCTTTGTAATGACGGCATTCTGGTGGTGGCAACAGCATGCATTGATTGGAGTGCTGTCTGGCTGACCCTGGGTGCCGATACATGCTGTCTGACTGTGCCACTAGCTCCTTGTGACGACCTCCCCCTGCTTCCAACTCGTCTCCTCCTACTCTCTGTCTCCCCATCTGAACTTTCTCCCTGTTCTTCTCTTCAAGCGGGCACCCACGTGACATCCACGGACACATCGTCATTTTCAACCGCTTCACTTGTATCTGACAACTCAGCAAAGGAAGCAGCAGAGGGTACGACATCATCATCATCATCACACACATATCCCTGTTATCTACATCCTCTGGCAATAATGGTTGCGCATCACTCATTTCTTCCAACTGATGTGTAAATAACTCCTCTGACAGATCAAGTGAAGCGGCTGTGGTGTTAGTGTTGGTGGTGGCGGCAGGCAGGCGAGTGGTAACTTGAGAGGTGCCCGAAGCTGAGCTGAAGGAGGATGGTGCGTCAAGGTTCTGAGCGGAAGCTGTGCAAGATTGGGTGTCCTGTGTCAGCCAGTCAACTATGTCCTCAGAACTTTTCGAGTTCAGGGTACGTGGCCTCTAAACACTGGGCATTATTCTAGGGCCATAGGGAATCACAGCACCACGACCACGAGGGCCCCTGCGGGTTGGCCTGCATCTGCCTGTCATTTTTTTTAGATTAGTTTAGTTGTACTATACGTGCAAGCTACTGTGACACCAGATATGAGTGGCACTGTGCACTGGCAGTAGTTGGCAGAGTAGACGCTGTAGGCCTGACACACAAACTAACTGCTATTATATTACAGTCAAAATTGTATTTTTTTTTAAAATGCAAGCTACTGTGTGCGACACCAGATATACAGACGTGGACAAAATTGTTGGTACCCTTTGGTCAATGAAAGAAAAAGTCACAATGGTCACAGAAATAACTTTAATCTGACAAAAGTAATAATAAATTAAAATTCTATAAATGTTAACCAATGAAAGTCAGACATTGTTTTTCAACCATGCTTCAACAGAATTATGTAAAAAAATAAACTCATGAAACAGGCATGGACAAAAATGATGGTACCCCTAGAAAACACAGAACATAATGTGACCAAAGGGACATGTTAATTCAAGGTGTGTCCACTAATTAGCATCACAGGTGTCTACAACCTTGTAATCAGCCATTGGGCCTATATATATGGCTCCAGGTAATCACTGTGTTGTTTGGTGATATGGTGTGTACCACACTCGACATGGACCAGAGGAAGCAAAGGAAAGAGCTGTCTCAAGAGATCAGAAAGAAAATTATAGACAAGCATGTTAAAGGTAAAGGCTATAAGACCATCTCCAAGCAACTAGATGTTCCTGTGAGTACAGTTGCACATATTATTCATAAGTTTAAGATCCATGGGACTGTAGCCAACCTCCCTGGACGTGGCCGCAGGAGGAAAATTGATGACAAATCTAAGAGACGGATAATCCGAATGGTAACAAAAGAGCCTAGAAAGACTTCTAAAGAGATTCAAGGTGAACTTCATGCTCAAGGAACATCAGTGTCAGATCGCACCATCCGTCGTTGTTTGAGCCAAAGTGGACTACATGGGAGACGACCAAGGAGGACACCATTGTTGAAAACGAATCATAAAAAAGCAAGACTGGAATATGCCAAACTACATGTTGACAAGCCACAAAGCTTCTGGGAGAATGTCCTGTGGACAGATGAGACAAAAATCAAAGTTTTTGCCAAGGCACATCAGCTGTATGTTCACAGACGAAAAAATGAAGCATATCAAGAAAAGAACACTGTCCCTACTGTGAAACATGGAGGAGGCTCTGTTATGTTCTGGGGCTGCTTTGCTGCGTCTGGCACAGGGTGTCTTGAATCTGTGAAGGGTACAATGAAATCTCAAGACTATCAAGGAATTCTAGAGAGAAATGTACTAGCCAGTGTCAGAAAGCTTGGTCTCAGTCGCAGGTCATGGGTCTTGCAACAGGACAATGACCCAAAACACACCGCTAAAAACACCCAAGAATGGCTAAGAGGAAAAAATTGGACTATTCTAAAGTGGCCTTCTATGAGCCCTGACCTCAATCCTATTGAGCATCTTTGGAAGGAGCTGAAACATGCAGTCTGGAAAAGGCACCCTTCAAACCGGACACAACTGGAGCAGTTTGCTCATGAGGAGTGGGCCAAAATACCTGCTGAGAGGTGCAGATGTCTCATTGACAGTTACAGGAAGCGTTTGATTGCAGTGATTGCCTCAAAAGGTTGCGCAACAAAAAATTAAGTTAGGGGTACCATCATTTTTGTCCATGCCTGTTTCATGAGTTTATTTTTTTACATAATTCTGTTGAAGCATGGTTGAAAAACAATGTCTGACTTTCATTGGTTAACATTTATAGAATTTTAATTTATTATTACTTTTGTCAGATTAAAGTTATTTCTGTGACCATTGTGACTTTTTCTTTCATTGACCAAAGGGTACCAACAATTTTGTCCACGTCTGTATGAGTGCCACTGGCAGAAGTTGGCATAGCAGAAGCTGTAGGCCTAACACACACACTTGCAGAAAACTAACTGCTATTATATTACAGTCAAAATTATTATTATTAGTTTTTTAAATGCAAGCTACTGTGTGTTACACCAGATATGAGTGGCACTGGCAGAAGTTGGCAGAGCAGACGCTGTAGGCCTAACACACACGTTTTCAGAGAACTAACTGCTATTATATTACAGTCAAAATTGTATTTTATTTAAATGCAAGCTACTGTGTGTGACACCAAATATGAGCGGCACTGGCAGAAGTTGGCAGAGCAGACGCTGTAGGCCTAACATACACGCTTGCAGAAAACTAACTGCTATTATGTTACAGTCAAAATTATTATTATTTTTTTTTAAATGCAAACTACTGTGTGTGACACCAGATATGAGTGGCACTGACAGAAGTTGGCAGAGCAAACGCTGTAGGCCTAACACACACGCTTGCAGGAAACTAACTGCTATTATATTACAGTCAAATGTTTTTTTATTTTTTTTATGCAAGCTACTGTGTGTGACACCAGATATGAGTGGCACTGGCAGAAGTTGGCAGAGCAGACGCTGTAGGCCTAACACACATGCTTGCAGAAAACTAACTGCTATTATATTACAGTCAAAATTTATTATTATTTTTTTTAAATGCAAGCTACTGTGTGTGACACCAGATATGAGTGGTGGCACTGGGCACTGGCAGTAGTGGGCACAGTATACGCTGTGAGCTTGACATACACGCTGGCAGGCAACTGCAATTAGATTACAGAGGGAAAAAAAAAAGCAGTCTGATGTTCGAGCCCTAAAAAGGGCTTTTTGGGGTGCTGTCCTTACAGCAGAGATCAGATGAGTCTTTCAGGACTGTAGTGGACACTGAATACACTAGCCTAGCTATCGATTTCCCTATTAGATCAGCAGCAGCAGCACTCTCCCTCCTCTCACTGTGAATGCAGTTTCCGAATGAATCTACAATGGATGCTGTCCAGGAGGTGGGAGGGTCTGGGAGGGAGGGTCTGCTGCTGATTGGCTTGAATGTGTCTGCTGACTCTGAGGTACAGGGTCAAAGTTTACACTATGATGACGAATAGGGGGCGGACCGAACATCGCATATGTTCGCCCGCAGCGGCGAACGTGAACAAGCTATGTTCGCCGGGAACTGTTCGCCAGTGAAAAGTTCGGGACATCTCTAATCATGACTCACAATGTAAGTCAATGGTGACGGATCAGTTTTCTCTGACACAAAAGAAGACATTGACTTACAATGGTTTTAGAGAAGAATCCGTCTTGGCTATTTTGGCAATACAAGCATTTTTTTCTGCTCAGATCCAGCAAAAACGCAGATGTGACTTTTGGTCAATGGCAGATGTCAGGAGAGAGGTGAATCAGGCAGTGAATTGCAGTGCCTCTTTACATTACTTAAAGCTTAAAGCTGGGCTTACAGTGCGTTTTTAAATATTAAAGGGGTTATGCAGTTTGTTTTGAATCTCAGCATCTGACCGACTAGTATCAACTGGCCTGGGCGGGGATAAGCTCCATTCAAGTGAACAGAGCTTAGCCCCGCCCAGGCCAGTTAATACTAGTCGCGATGTCACTGGGCATGCGGTAAACAGCGAGAAGATCGTGGTGCTGCTGGAGCGCCGCTGCCTTTTCAAACTGATCCGACACCTGCTGGTCTAACACCCGGGACCCCCGCAGGTCAGATGCTGATGATCTATCCAGAGGATAGATCATCAGTTTAAACAAACTGCAGAACCCCTTTAAGTTGGTTTTCATAGGGACAAAAAGATGACCAGATTTAGGAGTTGAGCAGTGATTCACTGCAAA
Organism: Bufo gargarizans; assembly: GCF_014858855.1. Classification (NCBI taxonomy): domain Eukaryota; kingdom Metazoa; phylum Chordata; class Amphibia; order Anura; family Bufonidae; genus Bufo; species Bufo gargarizans. The sequence goes on from NC_058080.1 coordinate 197,204,939, forward strand.
GGAAATGAAATTTAGAACAGGTCACTAGATCAGGTGTACTTTTCAGCACCTTCGTAAGTTCAACCCACAAATACAAAAACTGTTGCATGCAACAATCTGCTGTCCATCTGAATCCCAGCATTTATGCCGGGAAGCGGCAAGATTATGACCAGATCTTATTATTGTTAATGGCAGGGGTACTCAACCTGCAGTCCTCCAGTTGTGGCAAAACTACAACTCTCAACATTCCCTGATAGCTGTAGGCTGTAGTTTTGCAACATCTGGAGGGCTGCAGGTTGGGCATCCCTGGCCTATGGGGTCTACCGGAAATGCATGCCAGAAGACTCATGCAGACTGTTCCTTTGCCAGAAAATTGCTTTAGAGCTTGAAACTAGACTAAGGATATAATAACCAATTACCCTGCTGTAATAGTACATCTTCATGATGGGAGCTTCGTCTGCCTCTGCCTGGCACCTAGAAAATGTCATTGCGGTGTGCAGTGTACCTGGCATGGTAGCCAAGGGACTTTTGAAGTTCCCTAAGCCTGCCATGTCCCTGTGGCTAATACATCCTGCTTCTGTCAGAATGACTATGCATTGTAATACAGTAGAATTGCATTGCATAGTACAAGCGATCAAAAAGCAGCAAAGTCTCCTAAGGGAACTAAAACAGAGTGTAAAAAATTCAATAAAGTTTGTAAGGGATCACCTCTTATTTGGGGGTCATTCTCACAGACACAACTTTAGGACACCAGGTTTCAGGTCAAAACTGTGCATTTATTGTGCACACTCTAACCAATACAGGTTATCATGAAGTCGCAGCTTCACCTAACACATGTGACATCCACATAAAATAATAAACACTTGCCCGGCTAGGCTCTAACTAACACAGAGTTCCCTGACTCACCTAAGTCCCTGTTCACGCCCTGTGAACACGTGCGGCTTTCTGAGCCAATGTCCCACAGCCTCCTGGCTGTACAGAGCACAGTACGCCCACTGTCTCCAGTCCAGTGTCTCATGGGGAATCGTGGTCACTCAGCCCTCCTGGCTTGGACCACACTGACAGAGCCTCCTGGCCTCTGTCCACAGGTACCACACTCACCCTTTCTGACACTCTGGGAGGTGCCTTATGCCAGGCTGATTACCTCCAGCTTCTCTCACCTGTGGTGGAACAGGGGTGTGGACCGCACTATCCACCCCTTCCTTACCTCCAACCTGCGTGAGACCTGTCACTGTCTCACAAGTTTTAAAATCTATAAAATTAAAATATTAAAAATTAAAATAGAACATGATCCACAGGTCTTGTGTCTTCCAAAATAATATCAATTAAATCTATAGCTCACCCTGCAAAACAATTAGCCCTCCAACAGCTCTATCAGAAGAAAAATAAAAGTTATAGGTGTCAGAATAACACAACGATCTTTTTTTAATTTTTTTCATTTAGTTAAATATAATAAAAAACATATTAATTGGGTCCATCATTGTACTGACTTGCAGAATAAAGTTAACATGTCATTAGTACAGATAATACGATAAAAACTAAACCCTAACAGCAATGGCAGAACTGTGTTGCTTTTTCACAAGGCCACCCCCCCCCCCCCCACCCCAGAAAAGAAGGTTTTAAATGTTAAGCAATTTACCTAATATACCCCATAATGGTGACATTAAAAACACAACCTGACCGCATTAAGCAAGCCTTCATGCGACTACATCGAGGGAAAAACAAAAAAGTTATAGCTTTTGACAAGCGAAGTTCAAAATTAAAGGGGTTTTCTGGGAATGATTTAAAATGGCCGCAGGCAACCTGTCCTAGAATGTGAGCAGGACTCGTTGCTTCCATTTGCAGAGCTGCATAGTGGGGTGAGAGGCCTTACTTAACATTACAGTTCTCTACAATAGAAAGTAATGTTGGGATCCTGCCTATGATATGCCATCATGGCTGAATGGCCTGACAGGAAAACTCACCAAAGTGTAGTATGCTCATGTGCCAGAGTGTATAGTGTAGTGAGGCACCATCCTAGGCAGCTCTGCAAGTTTGAGGCAACCAATCCTGTTCAGTTTCTAGGGTGCTGGCGGACATTTTATATCATTCCAGGAGAAGCCCTTTAAGTATCAAACTAGGATACATCCTTAAAGGGGTTGTACCATGAAAAAAATTCCACAGTTTTCTAGGATCTGAATACTTTTGCAATTGCATGTAATTGAAAATTTAGCATAGCTAAAATGTATATGTGTGGTGCCACCTGCTGTTTGATTTTTTCTTATTTCTTTGTTATGCTCACTGAGAAGGCCGCACATGCTCAGTTTCATCCTTCAACTGCCCCCCGAGCTGTGATAGGGAGAGTATGGACACGCCCCCCTGAGCTATGATAGGGAGATCATGGACACGCCCCCGAGCTGTGATAGGGAGAGTATGGACACGCCCCCCTGAGCTGTGATAGGGAGATCATGGACACGCCCCCGAGCTGTGATAGGGAGAACTGAGGCACGCCCCCTTAGCTACAGCAGAAAAGACCCTCCCCTTGAGCTGTCAGCTTAATATAAATATAGCAGAGCAATGAATAGGGAGATCTCTGGATCCATGTGAGGTACACGGCTGGTTCTAGTTTGTTAGAAAGAGATTGTCATTTACTATATGATGTCTGATTTTCTTTTTTTTATTCATCATTAAATAATCGCTTTAATGGCCTAATACCTTAGAGAAGTAAGTTTGTAGTTATGGGTTAATTTGCTCACCACTAAATTGATATTGAATGTTAATGTTTGACTTCTTAAACACCATACGTAGTCATGTAAAATATGCAGTGTGTATGCAAAGACGAGCAATGTACAATAAAATCAGCTTGCCATTACTTCATGGGCCATAGTAAGGCTACTTTCACACTAACGTTAATATTTTCTGGTACTGAGATCCGTCATAGGGTCTCAATACCGGAAAAAAATGCTTCCACTTTGTCCCCATTCATTATCAATGGGGACAAAACGTAACTGAACAGAACGGAATGCTCCAAAATGCATTCTGTTTCATTCTCATACCAGAGAGCAAACCGCATCATGCGGAGCAAGACTGATCCATCATGACCCACAGGGCAAGTCAATAGGGACGGATCCATTTTCTCTGACACAATAGAATCAGATCTGTCCCCCATTTACTTTCAATGGAGTTCATGACATCTTGGCTATGGTAAAGATAATACAACCGGATCCGTCCATAACAGATGCAGATATTTGTATTATCAGTAATGGAAGCGTTTTTGCTGAACCCTGCCAGAAAACGTTAGTGTGAAAGTAGCCTAAGTCATTTAAAAACACAAAATAAAAGTTTACAAAAGTCCTAAGGTTTTATAAACCACAAAAAGCAGCAAGGACAAGTATAATGTGCGCTGATTAACACATTTACTCTGGGTCATTTGTAGAGATCATGATCTCCATAGCACTGTTGACAAGTACACCATATGTTCACCACAGATATTGTGGACTGTTGACTAAAACTCTGTGGTTATAGTTTAATGCCAAATCATTACTATAGGGAAACACTTGGCTCGAAAGCATTTCACTGAGAGCGGTAACATTATTTCATTTTATAGTCATAAAAAAAACTTCCTAAAACAATAAACTTTAAAAGTCTAATAAAGTCATTTGGAGGAATATTTTTACCTGTGTAGAACAGCAGGTAGCATTATGTATAAATGAAACTAACTTTTGCTAAGGGCTTTCTTCTTGAGTGCTATAAGCCATCTGCTACAAATGTGTAAAGGGAATGTGCAAGTGACTGAGAGTTTAAACTGACTTCTCATTGAGCCGTAGGAATTATATTTCAAGACGATAAATTCCTCAGCCTTTCCGAACCGGACAGATGTGCAGAATTGGGGCGTAAGCCAAATAAAATGCTGTATTTAAACTTCTAATTTCCCATTTCGCCAATTTTTCAAGTTCATCAGAAAATGCATAATATAGATCTAAGGCATAACACAATGGTGGTCATTAATTCCATGACATTTGTCTTCCAGGGAATAAGGGCAATGTAGATTTTGTATAAAATAAACTGTAAGAGAAACTACTGCTTTTGACTTGCAGTTGTTCATTCATGAGGTCAAGGAGAAGTACCATAGGGACAGACCATGGCTGCTCTTGTGTCCCTGGAGTGACATATGCCAAGCCACGTTGGGTGCATCATTTATTTTAGTCAGTTGTGAAGTTCTGTGTAGGACATGAGAATTAGGCCTCATGCACACGACGGTTGTGTGCATCCGTGGCCATTGTGCCGTTTTCCGTTTTTTTTCGCGGACCCATTGACTTTCAATGGGTCCGTGGAAAAATCGGAAAAAGCACCGTTTTGCAGCCGAGACCGTGATCCGTGTATCCTGTCCGTCAAAAAAATATGACCTGTCCTATTTTTTTGACGGACAACGGTTCACGGACCCATTCAAGTCAATGGGTCCGTGAAAGAACACGGATGCACACAAGATTGGTACCTGCGAGCTGCGATGTCTGTGTCCGGCCGGGAGCTCCTCCTACTGGTAAGTGACAGGTCTGTGCGGCGCATTGCTTAATGATTTGTCACTTACCAGTAGGAGGAGCTCCAGGCCGGACACAGACATCGCAGCTCGCAGGTAAGTATGATGCTTCTACAAATTGCTAAGTAACCATGGCAACCGGGACTGCAGTAGCATCCCGGTTGCCATGGTTACCGATCTGAGCCCCAGCGATTAAACTGGGACTCTGATCGGTACTCTCCACTGCCACCAATGATAGGGGGGGAGATTTTAATTAGGAGGGGTAGGGAGGGGAGAGGGTCCACTGGCCACCAACGAGTTAACTACAGCGGAGGGAGGGGGGCCCACTGGCCACCAATGAGTTAACTACAGGGGAGGGAGGGGGGGCTGGCTACCAATGTGTTAACTACAGAGGAGGGAGGGGGGCCCACTGGCCACCAATGAGTTAACTACAGGGGAGGGAGGGGGGGCTGGCTACCAATGAGTTAACTACAGGGGAGGGAGGGGGGCTGGCTACCAATGAGTTAACTACAGGGGAGGGAGGGGGGCCCACTGGCCACCAATGAGTTAACTACAGGGGAGGGAGGGGGGGCTGGCTACCAATGTGTTAACTACAGCGGAGGGAGGGGGGGCCCACTGGCCACCAATGAGTTAACTACAGGGGAGGGAGGGGGGGCTGGCTACCAATGAGTTAACTACAGGGGAGGGAGGGGGGCCCACTGGCCACCAATGAGTTAACTACAGGGGAGGGAGGGGGGGCTGGCTACCAATGAGTTAACTACAGAGGAGGGAGGGGGGGCCCACTGGCCACCAATGAGTTAACTACAGGGGAGGGAGGGGGGGCCGACCGCACTGGCCACCAATGAGTTAACTACAGGGGGGGAGGGGGGGCGGCCGCACTGGCCACCAATGAGTTAAAAACAGGGGTGGGGGGTCTGCCCCCTGGTGCCTGGCAGCACCTGCCAGGCAGCAGGGGGCAGTCATGTACCCAGTTTTTTAGTATATTCTAACCTGAAGTGTCCCCATCACCATGGGAACGCCTCTGTGTTAGAATATACTGTCGGATCTGAGTTTCACGATCTAGCTCATATCCGACAGTATATTCTAACTTAGAGGCGTTCCCATGGTGATGGGGATGCTTCAAGTTAAAATATACCATCGGATTGGAGAAAACTCTGATCCGATGGTATAAAAGGGACTCCTGACTTTACATTAAAAGTCAATGGGGACGGATCCGTTTGCAATTGCACCATATTGTGTCAACGTCAAACGGATCCGTCCCCATTGACTTGCATTGTAATTCAGGACGGATCTGTTTGGCTCCGCACGGCCAGGCGGACACCAAAACAACATTTTTTTCATGTCGTGGATCCTCCAAAAATCAAGGAAGACCCACGGACGAAAAAACGGTCATGGATCACGGACCAACGGACCCCGTTTTTGGTGACCGTGAAAAAATATTGTCGTGTGCATGAGGCCTTAACCCAAGGATGGTAGAAGAGGGGTTACAAAGCACCTGCCACCTCTCCTGACATGGCTGTTTTAACTACTTGCATTCCTCATGTAATAATAATGCTAAAGCATCCAATAGTATGACTCTATGCTGTGTCATTTCTTTATTATTCCTGCTAGTAGTTTATTATCAAATTGCACGAATGTGCCGTGTTTTGTGGTCAGCAAAACATGGATGCCGCCCGTTTGCCTTGCGTAATTTGCGTAACGGAACATACAGCCCATTATAGAAATGCCTATTCTTGTCCGCAAAACGGACAAGAATAGGACATGATCTGTAATTTTTACAGGGCCACGGAACAGAGTAACGGATGCGGACAGCACACATATTTTGCGGGTCCGCATCCGAGCCACACGGTCGTGTGCAAGAGGCCCAAAGGGGTTGTCCAGGTTATTTTTATTGATGATCAATCCTAATCCTGGGGAGCGATGGTATCCAGGTAAGACACCATGACACACAGAACTAGTAGGGCCACAACATACCACTCTGCATTTTCTACACACTGGGACCCCGATCAGCCCTGGGGGGGTGGCACGTTGCACAAGTTGGGATCCATAAAAAACCTGATTCTTTTATGGGATCCATACATGCAACATAATACAAATTGTTATGTTGCGTGTCCACAATACGCCTTTGCATGCAGATTCTAGACAGTAATAGACCACATATTTGTATGAAAATAGGAAGCATAGGAGCACAAATATGTCTCACAGTCTATGGCTGCTGGTTTGCATTTTGAGAATACAATATGAGCTCTGGTATACATTTCAGATTTTAAATTCCTTATCTGTGTTGTTACTTTTGTATTGCTCACTTTCTGTTCTCTTTAATGTAAACACATTTCAAGGAGGAATTTGGTTAAGCAAATTCTTTAGCTCATTACTCAAACCTATTGCAGAATTCTCTATTTTGTATGTTGCATTCCGCATTTTTAAAGGAAATGCGTCATCACAAAATGAACTATTGTTTAACCCGTATGGAAGTGTGTCTGAAATCATAGTCCCATACAGCTGTGCCTGCCCGATCAGCTGCAGGGGTCTGCCATCAGTAGAAAACACAGATGCTGGTGCAGATGTATTGCAATGCATTGTACAGGGGATCAGACCCCCAAAAGTTGAAGTCCCATAGAGGGAAAAAAAATAGAGAAAAAAAAATAAGTTTTACACAATAAAAAAAAAAAGTTTCAAGTAACATAGTAACATAGTACATAAGGCCGAAAAAAGACATTTGTCCATCCAGTTCGGCCTGTCATCCTGCAAGTTGATCCAGAGGAAGGCAAAAAAACCCTGTGAGGTAGAAGCCAATTTTCCTCACTTTAGGGGAATAAAAATTCCTTCCCGACTCCAATCAGGCAATCAGAATGACTCCCTGGATCAACAACCCCTCTCTAGTAGCTAAGTAAAAAAAAGCGTCCTTTTCCCAAAATAAAGTTTTGTTTTTTTTTAAATAGGGAAAAAAAGAAAAGTAGAAATATTAAGTATCCCCACGGCTCTATAAAAATATCACATGATCCACCCCGTCAAGTGAACGGCGTAAAAAAGAAAACTGTTCCAAAACAGCCATTTTCTGGTCACCTCACAAAAAGTGTAAGCGATCAAAAAGGCGCATGTAGCCCAAAATAGTACCAATCAAACCGTCATCTCATCCCACAAAAAAAAAAATGAGCCCCTACCTAAGACAATCACCAACAAAATATAAAAAAAATGGCTCTCAGAAAATGGATAATATGATTTTATTCTGTTCAAAAATGCTTTTACTGTGTAAAACCTAACAAAAATAAAAATAATAGACACATTAGGTATCGCTGCATCCATAACAACCTGCTCTATAAAAATATAACATGATATGCCCCCTCATGTGAATGCTGTAAAAAAAACTTAAAAAAACTATGCCAAAACAGTCATCTTTTGTCACCTTGCCTCAAAAAAAATGTAACACCAAGCAATCAAAAAGGCATATGTAGACCAAAATGGTACCAATTAAATCATCATCTCATCCCGCAAAAAATTATCCCCTACCTAAGACAATCACCCCAAAAAAAAACATAGCTCTCAGAAAATGGCAACACAAAACGAGATTTTATGCTATTCAAAAATGCTTTCACTGTGTAACACTTAACAAAAATAAAAATGATACACAAATTATATATCGCCACATCCGTAACAACCTGCTATATAAAAATATCACATGACATTCCCCCTCAGGTAAATGCTGTAAAAAAAAAAAATTGGCCAACTTGCCTCACAAAAAGTGTAATACCAAGCAATCAAAAAATCTTATGTACCCCCAAATGGTATCAATGAAAACGTCACCTCATCCTGCAAGAAATTACTCAAAAAAATAAATAAAAATATGTCAACAATGTGTGAGTGTTTTTTAACAGTGCACACTCAAATTGGGTCACTGTCACTAGTGGGGTACCTCAGGGGTCAGTATTGGGCCCTATTCTCTTCAATATATTTATTAATGATCTTGTAGAAGGCTGTGTAAAGTAATTTACACTGAAGAGGAAAGTATACTACTACAGAGGGATATGGATAGATTGGAGGCTTGGGCAGAGAAGTGGCAGATGAGGTTTAACACTGACAAATGTAAGGTTATGCACATGGGAAGGAATAATGCAAGTCACCCATAAAGCACTCGGTAACACTGACATGAAAAAGGATCTAGGAATTTTAATAAATGGCAAACTAAGCTGCAAAAAACAGTGTCAGGCAGCTGCTGCCAAGGCCAATAAGATAATGGGATGCATCAGAAGGGGCATAGATGCCCGTGATGAGAACATAGTCCTACCACTTTACAAATCACTGGTCAGACCACACATGGAGTACTGTGTACAGTTCTGGGCTCCTATAAACAAGGCAGACAAAGCAGAGCTGGAGAGGGTCCAGAGGAGGGCAACTAAAGTAATAACTGGAATGGGGCAAATACAGTACCCTGAAGAGTATCAAAATTAGGGTTATTCACTTTAGAAAAAAGACGACTGAGGGGAGATCTAATTACTATGTATAAATATATCAGGGGTCAGTACAGAGATCTATCCCATCATCTGTTTATCCCCAGGACTGTGACTGTGACGAGGGGACATCCTCTGTGTCTGGAGGAAAGAAGGTTTGTGCACAAACATAGAAGAGGATTCTCTACGGTAAGAGCAGTGAGACTATGGAACTCTCTGCCTGAGGAGGTGGTGATGGTGAGTACAATAAAGGAATTCAAGAGGGGCCTGGATGTATTTCTGGAGCGTAATAATTTTACAGGCTATAGCTACTAGAGAGGGGTTGCTGATCCAGGGAGTTATTATTATCAGTTATTATATGAGTGCCTAATTGGAGTCGGGAAGACATTTTTTATTCCCCTAAAGTGGGAAAAATTGGCTTCTGCTTCACAGTTTTTTTTTTTGCCTTCCTCTGGATCAACTTGCAGGATGACAGGCCGAACTGGATGGACAAATGTCTTTTTTCAGCCTTATGTATTATGTTACTATGTTACTAACCATAAACCAATTCATCAAAATCTGCCCTGGCGCTCTTTCTGTTCTGAATACTGCCATGTGCCCCCATAGCAGTTTACCACCTTATTCAGGAGAAAATGAGTAACAAATTATGGGTAACTTTTTCTCCTGTTATCCCTGTGAAAATGAAAAATTTGGGGCTAATGCAACATTTTATTGGAAGAAACAAAACTTTTAATTTTTTACAGCCAAGTGTTTCCAAATTCCATAAAATGCTTAGGGGGTCAAAGTGCTAAGTACCCCCCTTAATATATTTTGAGGGTTTCCACTATAGGGGTATGTCTCTTCAAATACAAAATGGTGCTGGAAAAACCATTCTAGCAAAATCTGCCTCCAAAATCCATATGGCACTCTTTCTTACAACTGCCACGTGCCCATAGAACAATTACAACAACATATGGGGTATTTCTGTAAAGTGCGGATTCAGAATAATATTTATTGTGGTTTATTTTGCTGTTAACCCTTGCTGTGTTGCAAGAAAAAATTGATTAACAAAAAATCTACCCAAAAAATGAAAATGTTAAATTTAGACTAAATTTTCCTTTAATTCTTGTGGAAAACATCAATGGTTAACAAAGTTTCTAACATCAGTTCTGAATAAATAAAGGTGTGTAGTTTCTAAAATGGGTTCATTTATGGGTGGTTTCCATCATATAAGCCCCCCAAAATCACTTTATAACTGAAATGGTGCTTAAAAAAATGGTTTTGGAAATTTTGTTGAAAATTTAAAAAATTGCTTGTAAAATTCAAAGTCTTGTAACGTCCTAAAAAAATAAAATGACATTTACAAAATGATGTTAACATAAAGCAGACATATGGGGAATGTCAATTGATAACAATTTTATGAGGTATTACTATTAGAGATGAGCGAATCGAAATTGACGAAGTGGAATTCGATCCGAATTTCAGGAAAACTTCCTCACGCTTTGTGGTAACGAATCGCATTTATTCCTAAAATGGCTGTTGCACGTGTTAGGACATGGAGAAAGGAACTCTGGGAATGAGGGATCCCCCACAATGCCATATATGCAGCCAATCAGCAGCAAGCCAGCCCTGTGATGTCACCATACCTATAAATAGCCTCAGCCATCTTGGATTCTGCCATTTTCCAGTGTACTTAGTGCATGGAGAGACGTCAGCAGGCACTAGGGACAGTGGTAGAAAATACTTTAAAACTTTTATTTTGCTGTATAGAAGTTCAGGGAAAGGATAAGGAGGAATCATTCCACCGTATTGTCATGGAACCATGAACCAGACGTACAACAAGAGATAAGTGGAAAATAAGAAGGTTTTATTGAAGAGCAAGCCGTAAGCAAAGTCCGAACGGATGGCTAAACCGAAGCAGGGTCTTGCGGAGACAGAGGTCAGGAACCAGAAGGGTAGTCAGACGAAGCCAGGAACAGGAACCAACGGGGTAGTCAGACGAAGCCGGAATCAGGAACCAACGGGGTAGTCAGACGAAGCCGGAATCAGGAACCAACGGGGTAGTCAGACGAAGCCGGAATCAGGAACCAACGGGGTAGTCAGACGAGGCCAGGATCAGGAACCAGAAGCAGCAGCAGTCTTGGAAGCATGTGAACACAGGAGGACCAAGCAAGGAACTGAAGCCACAGACCTCCTATATATATGAGCTGGGCATCCAGCTCCTCCCAGTGGGAAGGAGGAGCCGCAGGGTGGGAGGCTACAAGAAAACCCAGAAACCAAGATGGCCGCCAGCACATGTCAAACGAAGGGAACAGCAAGGAGGTAAGACCATGACAGTACCTCCCCCTCAAGGGCCCCTCCTCCGCGGAGTAAGGAACGGTTTCTGAGGGAAGCGTGCGTGGAAGGCTCGGAGCAAGACAGGAGCATGGACATCTGCGGAGGGAACCCAGGAACGCTCCTCTGGACCATAACCACGCCAATGGACCAAAAACTGCACCCGACCGCGGACCAGGCGTGAGTCCAGGATATTGCTCACCTCATACTCCTCACGATTGCCCACTTGGACCGGACGAGGCCGAGGAATCGAGGAAGTGAAACGATTACACACCAGTGGCTTCAACAGGGAGACATGAAACACGTTGGAGATCCGCATGCCAGGAGGAAGCGCAAGGGCATAGGCTACCGGGTTTACCCTGCGAAGCACTCGGAAGGGACCAACAAAGCGAGGCGCCAGCTTGGGAGTGGGCACTCGAAGGTTGAGGTTGCGGGTGGACAACCATACGCGGTCTCCGACCTGGTAGGAAGGAGCGGGCGCTCGTCTGCGATCAGCCTGGAGTTTCTGGCGCTGCGCAGAGACCTCAAGGGACCTCTGGATCTGTACCCAAGAAGCACGTAGGACGGAAAGGTGATCCTCCACAGCCGGAATATCCTGGGGAGAGAATACCTCCGGTAACACGGCAGGTTGGAACCCATAATTGGCCATGAAGGGAGACGTCCCAGAGGAAGAGTTCACCGCCGTGTTCCTGGCAAACTCAGCCCAAGGCAGGAGGTCAACCCAATTGTCTTGGTGATCGGAGACATAGCAACGAAGGAATTGCTCCAAGGCCTGATTGGATCGTTCTGCGGCCCCATTGGACTGAGGGTGGTAGGCCGAGGAGAAAGAGAGATGAATCCCCAGCTGGGAGCAAAAGGCGCGCCAGAACCTGGACACAAACTGACTCCCCCGATCCGACACAATCTCCTTGGGCAAACCGTGCAACCGGAAGACCTCCCTGGCAAAAATCGAGGCCAACTCTTGTGCAGAGGGTAACTTCTTGAGAGGAACACAGTGGCACATTTTGGAAAACCGATCCACAATCATGAGAATGACCGTATGGCCTCGGGATGCAGGGAGGTCCACAATGAAATCCATCCCCAGGTGTGACCATGGACGCTCCCCGGTGGCTATGGGTTGCAAAAGGCCCAACGGAAGGTGCCGAGGGGACTTACTCTGGGCACAAACGGAGCATGCCGCTACATATGCGGCGATGTCGGAACGTAGAGAAGGCCACCAGAACAGACGTGAGACCGCCCAGGACAGCTGATTCTTTCCAGGGTGCCCCGCGGCCTTGGAGTTATGGTAGGTTCGCAACAACCGAGTGCGCAACTCCTCAGGCACAAAACATCTGCCGTTGGGTCTCCCAGAGGGAGCACCAGATTGAGCCGCCAAAATCTGCTCACCCAGAGGAGAAGTCAGGCTGGTGCGAATAGCGGCCAGGATCTGATTCGGGGGTATGACCGTAGTCGGAATCGACTCCTCCCCGGACAGCTCGGAGTACTGCCGTGATAAGGCATCCGCTCTGATGTTCTTGGAGCCGGGTAGGTAGGAGACCACGTAATTAAAACGTGACAAGAACAGAGCCCATCTGGCCTGACGTGGTGTCAATCTCTTGGCCTCAGAGAGGTAGGTCAGATTCTTGTGGTCCGTCAGGATGAGAACCGGAACCACCGAGCCCTCGAGCAAGTGCCTCCATTCTTTAAGGGCCTGCACGATGGCCAATAACTCCCTGTCACCAATCTGATAGTTGCACTCCGCGGAAGACAGTTTCCGGGAGTAAAACCCACAAGGAAGCAGAGGACCCTCTGGTGTTCTACGCTGAGACAGGAGGGCGCCTACTCCCGTCTCAGACGCGTCCACCTCGAGGACAAAAGGCAACCCAGGGTTGGGATGCGACAGAATCGGAGCCGACACAAAGGCGGACTTTAGAGCCTCAAAAGCTCGGATGGCCTCGAGCGGCCAGACCTGAGGATTACTGCCCTTCCTGGTCAGATCCGTGAGAGGCTTGGCTAGCATGGAAAAGTCCCTGATGAACTTCCGATAATAATTGGCGAAGCCCAAAAAGCGCTGCAGGGCACGAAGCCCACTGGGCTGGGGCCACTGTAAGACAGCCGAAACCTTCTCAGGATCCATGGAGAACCCCTCAGCGGAAATGATGTAACCTAAGAAGGTTACCTGGGATCGGTGAAATTCGCATTTCTCAAGCTTACCGAACAGCTTGTTCTCTCGTAAGCGTTGCAACACTCGTCTGACATCCAGAATGTGGGCCTCCATGGATGCAGAATATACCAAGATGTCATCCAAATAGACCACCACACACTGCTGCAACAGGTCACGGAAAACATCGTTGATGAATTCCTGGAAGACTGCGGGCGCATTGCACAACCCAAAGGGCATAACCAAGGATTCATAATGACCGGTCCTGGTGTTAAACGCGGTCTTCCACTCATCGCCCGCCTTGATCCTTACCAGGTTATATGCCGCCCTCAGGTCGAGTTTGGTAAAGACCGTGGCCCCTTTGAGGCGATCGAACAGCTCGGAAATCAAGGGTATCGGGTAAGCGTTCTTGATCGTGATGCGATTGAGACCCCTGTAATCGATGCAAGGCCTCAACTCGCCGCCCTTCTTTTTCACAAAGAAAAATCCAGCCCCTGCCGGGGACGAGGATTTGCGAATGTGTCCGCGTGAAAGCGCCTCCCTCACGTACTCCTCCATGGCCTCATTCTCCGCTACCGACAGTGGATAGACTTTGCCACGAGGAGGAACGGCACCGGATTGTAACTCTATGGCACAATCGTATGGGCGGTGCGGAGGTAGGGCAACCGCGCGCACCTTATCGAATACATCCCGGTACTCTTCGTATTCAGGAGGCAACAGAGAGTCCGAGGAAGTACACAGCAACTTGACAGGCCCATGGATGCAACTAGCCCCACACTGCGGTGACCACGAGAGGATCTCGACCGATCTCCAATCGAAAGTCGGATTATGCTTCTGGAGCCAGGGGTACCCCAAGACCACCGAGTAGTGTGGAGACGAAATAACCTGGAGACAGACCGACTCTCTGTGAACTGCCACCAATGGCTATCCCCACTGGAAGGGTCTCATGAGTCACGTGTGGCGGCAGAAGGGGTCTGCCGTCTATCGCCTCAAGAGCCAGTGGGGAACCTCGAGGCTGCAGAGGAATGGAATTGGCGGCAACGAACACTCTATCAATGAACAAACCACCAGCACCAGAGTCCACCAACGCCTGGGTCGTCACCGAGCCCCCGACCCAGGAGAGGACAACCGTGATCAGTGGTTTGTCAACACGGGAAACCGGGGACGAGGAGACTCCACCCAAGATCTGCCCCCGACAGGACCTCAGGTGCGAGCGTTCTCCCGGACGGTTCGGACATGCCAACCGAAAATGCCCACCGAGACCACAGTACATGCATCGGCCCTCGCGTCTCCGGAGTACCCTCTCCCCCTCAGACAGGCGAGCAAACCCCCGCTGCATGGGTTCACCCCCAGACAAGTCATCCCCAGGAGGCGTGGAAGGAGAGGGAGGCACGGGTGGGACAGCAAACGTAGGCGCCAATCTGTTAGGAGACCTCCGCAGGCTCTCCTTAAAGGAAGGTCTCTCCCTGAGTCTGGTGTCAATCAAAATCAGGAAAGAAATAAGAGACTCGAGCTCCACTGGTAGGTCCTTAGCTGCAACCTCATCCTTCAAGGCATCCGAGAGACCATGAGAGAAAGCAGCGACCAGAGCCTCATTATTCCAGCCCACCTCTGCTGCCAGGGTACGAAACTCAATGGCGTATTCAGCTACGGATCGTGAACCCTGTCTGATGGACATAAGGAGCTTCGCAGCAGAGGCAGCACGAGCCGGCACATCGAATACCTTCCGAAGAGAAGCAACAAAACCGGAAAACTCGGCAACCACCGGATTGTTGTTCTCCCATAAAGGGCTGGCCCAGGCCAAGGCCTTGTCCGAGAGCAGCGAGATCAAGAAGCCCACCCTTGATCTCTCAGTAGGAAAGGCATGTGGCAGCAACTCGAAGTAAATGCCCACCTGGTTAAGGAAACCTCGGCACTGAGTTGGCTCTCCCCCAAAGCGCTGTGGAAGGGGGGCAGAACCGGTCATACCCTGAAACACCACAGGCGCAGCAACAGGTGTCAGGGTAGACTCTGGCGCAACAACCGGAGCGGCAGTAGGAGCGGGCCCAGGAGCGACAACCGACCCATCGGCAACGGAAGCTAAATGAGCCGTGCGTTCAAGCAGGGTTTGCAACGCCACAGCGAACCGACCCAACAGGTGATCCTGCTGATCAAGTCTGGCAACCAGCGTAGGTAGCGAGGGTGGCCCTGTACCGTCAGAATTCATGGCTTGGTCCTAATGTCATGGAACCATGAACCAGACGTACAACAAGAGATAAGTGGAAAATAAGAAGGTTTTATTGAAGAGCAAGCCGTAAGCAAAGTCCGAACGGATGGCTAAACCGAAGCAGGGTCTTGCGGAGACAGAGGTCAGGAACCAGAAGGGTAGTCAGACGAAGCCAGGAACAGGAACCAACGGGGTAGTCAGACGAAGCCGGAATCAGGAACCAACGGGGTAGTCAGACGAAGCCGGAATCAGGAACCAACGGGGTAGTCAGACGAAGCCGGAATCAGGAACCAACGGGGTAGTCAGACGAGGCCAGGATCAGGAACCAGAAGCAGCAGCAGTCTTGGAAGCATGTGAACACAGGAGGACCAAGCAAGGAACTGAAGCCACAGACCTCCTATATATATGAGCTGGGCATCCAGCTCCTCCCAGTGGGAAGGAGGAGCCGCAGGGTGGGAGGCTACAAGAAAACCCAGAAACCAAGATGGCCGCCAGCACATGTCAAACGAAGGGAACAGCAAGGAGGTAAGACCATGACACGTATTGAAGCAGAACAGGGTTCAGTAGGGGAGTTTACAGCCTGGGTAATAGGGACAATTCTATTACACCTTGCTACACGGACTGGGGATCCATACTGCCATTATACAGCTCTGTAATTCTAGCAAACCGTTCTTGTTATTGGGGTGCAAGTGTTGTTTGATACAGCCATTAACAGGGTTTATTACAAGGAAATATTTCTAAGTCTAATTTGCCCTTGTCTGTCCAGTTATATGTTCTAAAGCATTTTTTGGCTTGTATTAGTGGCACAAAAATATATATTATTTGCCAAGCCCTTTTTGGTGTGTATTAGTGGCACAAAAATATATATTATTTGCCATTTAGCGGTGCACTTATACTGTATGCTCTAAAGCCCTTTTTTGGTGTGTATTAGTGGCACAAAAACTATTTGCCATTCAGTGGTGCAGTTATATGTTCTAAAGCCCTTTTTGACGTGTATTAGTGGAAAAAAATGATATTTGCCGTTCAGCGGTGCAGTTATATGTTCTAAAGCATTTTGTTGCGTGTGAAGTGGAAAAAAAATAAGAGTCTAATTGCCATTCAGCGGTGCAGTTATACAGTTGTGTTCAAATGATTCAACCCCCAATGCTGTAAAGGGTTTTAGGGAATTTAGTGTACATTTGTAATTGTGTTTAGAATGAAATCTTACAAGGACTTTTTAAAGAACCAAATGCAACTAAAATGACATCAATTGTTTTTGTAATACAGTATTAAATGTTTTTTTTGTGATTTCTTCATTGACACAATTATGCAACCCCTTAAAGACTACGACTCTTAAGAACAGAGGTTCAAGTGTTTTCGATCAGGTATTGAAAACACCTGTGGATGTCAAGGATCAGCAATCAAGCATAATAAGCACCAATTAGGCAGATTTAAAAGGACTGTGATACTCAGCTCCTTCTAGACATTTACTGGTGTGTTTACAAACATGGTGAAGTCAAGAGAATGGTCCAGGAAGACAAGAGAAGAGGTGATTTCTCTTCACAGGAAGGGCAATAGCTATAAGAAGATTGCAAAGATGTTAAACATAGCAAGAGACACCATAGGAAGAATCATTCGCAAATTCAAGACAAAGGGCACTGTTTAAACGCTACCTGGTCGTGGCAGAAAGAAGATGCTGACTTCGACTGCTGTGCACTACCTGAAGCGCAAAGTGGAGAAAAGTCCCCGTGTGACTGCTGAGGAACTGAAAAAAGATTTGTCAGATGTGGGTACTGAAGTTTCAGCTCAGACAATAAGGCGCACACTGCGTAATGAAGGCCTCCATGCCAGAACTCCCAGGCGCACCCCCTTGCTGTCTCCAAAGAATAAGAAGAGTCGACTGCAGTATGCCAAAAGTCATGTGGACAAACCACAAAAGTTTTGGGATAGTGTTTAATCATGCTTTGGGGCTGTTTTGCTTCTACAGGTACAGGGAAGCTTCAGCATGTGCAAGGTACCATGAATTCTCTTCAGTACCAGGAGATATTGGATGAAAATGTGATGCAGTCCGTCACAAACCTGAGGCTTAGGAGACGTTGGACCTTTCAACAGGACAATGATCCCAAGCATACCTCCAAGTCCACTAGAGCATGGTTGCAGATTAAAGGCTGGAACATTTTGAAGTGGCCATCGCATTCACCAGACTTAAATCCGATTGAGAACCTCTGGTGGGACTTAAAGAAAGTAGTTGCAGCGCGCAAGCCTAAGAATGTGACTGAACTGGAGGCTTTTGCCCATGAAGGATGGGCGAAGATACCCGTAGATCGCTGCAAGACACTTGTGTCAAGCTATGCTTCACGTTTAAAAGCTGTTATAACTGGAAAAGGATGTTGTACTAAGTACTAAGATTGAATGTCACTTGGGGGTTGAATAAAACTGATAATGATGTGAGCACAGAAAATACATTTGTAGTTATTTCATTATAAATGTTATGTTATATTTGTCTGACTTACAAGTGCCTCTTTGATTTAATTGTAAACAAGATGACTGAAATGATCAAAATCAATGTCAAACTTGCCAAAACACTCAATTTCAGTGGGGGTTGAATAATTTTGAACACAACTGTATGTTCTAAAGCCCTTTTCGGCATGTATTAGTGGCAAAAAAAAATATATTATTTGCCGTTCAGCGGTGCAGTTATATGTTCTAAAGAGTTTTTGGTGTGTATTAGCGGCACAAAAAAAGTATTTGCCGTTGTGTGGTGAAGTGAGAAAATTACAGTCCTTTTTGGGGTGTATTAGTGGCAAAAGATATATATTTGCCATTCACCGGTGAAGTTATATGTTCTAAAGCCCTCTTTGTCGTGTATTAATGGCAAAAAAATTGTATATTATTTGCCGTTCAGCGGAGTAGTTATATATTCTAAAGCAGGCATCCTCAAACTACAGCCCTCCAGCTGTTGTAAAACTACAACTCCCACAATGCCCTGCTGTAGGCTGATACCTGTAGGCTGTTCGGGCATGCTGGGAGTTGCAGTTTTGCAACAGCTGGAGGGCTGCAGTTTGAGGATGCCTGTTCTAAAGCTTTTTCTGTATAAGTGGAAAAAATAAGGGCCTATTTTCCATTCAGCGGTGCAGTTATATGTTCTAGAGCCCTTTTTGGCATGTATTAGTGGCAAAAAAATATATTATTTTCCGTTCAGCGGTGCAGTTATATGTTCTAAAGCCCTTTTTGATGTGTATTAGCCGCACTAAAAAAGTATTTGCCGTTGTGTGGTGAAGTGAGAAAATTACAGTCTTTTTTTGGGTGTACTAGTGGCAAAAAAAATTGCCATGTATTAGTGGAACAAAAGGGCTTATTAGCTGTTGTGTGGTAAAGTGAGAAAATTTGACTTTTTTGGGGTGTTTTAATTTCCTTTTTATTTATTTATTTAATCTGACAGTATGTCAGACAGAGAAGTGCAAGGCCCTGCACAGGAAAGTGGCAGATGCCTAAATGTTTCTGGCGAAGGCACAGGTCGCAGCAGAGTAAGAGGGTGTGGCAGCAGGAGTTGCAGCGAGACGCCTGATCTAGAGGTCGTGTCTTGACCAGCAACCCAGGGGTTCTTGAATGGTTGACTCGGTCATCCACTTCATTCCAAGTGACATCAGACACCCCCAGCCAGTGGGTTCATCAGATACAACCCTTATTTGGCATGGCCTGGGAGCAGGCCATGTGCCCTCAACCTGCCTCTGTCCTTTTCTGTTCCCTCCGCCAGAGAATTATTATATGCTTTGAGCTCAGCTCCATTATACAGTGAGGATGAGCTACCAGAGGACAGTCAGCAGCTACTCACCAGCCAAGATGTGGAGGATACATCCGCCGCTCCCTCCAGTAGGTGGGCAATTAGTGATAAGGAGAGTGGCCTGGGATCTGGTGTTGCGAGCGGTCAGGCTCCTGACCTACTGTAGAGACCGTTGAGAAGGACAGCAGTGACATGCAGACAGTAATAGATGATGATGATGTATCTGATCGCACTTTGAAGCTGGGTGAATTAGGGGCTTCATCATCACCGGGATAAGAGGGTGGCAGCTTGCCTGTGAGGCAACGGCAGAGCCAGCAAGTCCCTAGCGTGCCCGGGAGTCAGCAGGATGGCAGCAGTGGAAGGTCGGGAGCCAAACATGCCTGGATTAGACCACCCACTTCGCAGAAGCCTACTTGTCCGGAAAGTAGTGGTGCAGGGCTTCACAGAAGCAGCAGCGGTAGAAGTCAGTCAGTGCGTAGTGTTGGGGGTAAAATCACCTATGCGGCGGTGTGGCAGTTTTTTGTTAGGCCGCCGGGGGAGTTGAACATAGCCATTTGTAGAATCTGTGGGCAGAAGGTGAAGCATGATCGGGGTATCAATGTTGGCACCACGGCCCTGTGTCAACATATGCAGAGTCAACATAAAGTGGCCTGAAAGAACTGTGGCTCCGATGTGGTGGTCGAGCCTGCCGCAGCAACCGCTGCATCACCCAGTGGCACGCACCCGATTTCAGGCAGTAAAGGCTCCACCATCTCAGCCAAATGGAGCTGTCTGTCCTTCCCATCATCTGCTGGTCCTCCTCCTACTCCTCATCAGTCATTCCATCATCAATCAATCACTGAAGCGATTGCCAAGAGACAACAGTATGTGTGCACTCATCCAACAGTGCAGAAGCTGAATGTGCTCCTGGCCAAGTTGCTGGTGCTGCAGTCCTTCCCTTTGCAAGTGCAGCTATGCACCTTTCAGAGAACTGATGGCTTATGTCGAGCCATGGTGGGGAGTCCCAAGCAGAGGCGTACATAGGAATCACTGGGCCCCATAGCAAAAATCTGAATTGGGCCCCTTAACCCCGCCCACTACCCACCATGGCCCCTCCCACTTCCTGACCTTGCTCCTCCCATGCCACACCCCCATTAAATAAATTTATACATGACCTACAGAAACTGTTAGGGGTTTCCTGGGGGTGACCTGTCACATGGGATATCTGCTGCAGCCTGCAGGTCTCCTTATTTGGGGTGCCATGTTAAAGGGAATCTGTCACTAGCAATTTACCCCCAAATTTTTTTTCATGAATCCATGTTTAACAGAGTACCTGTTTTCCATCTGTCTTGTTCTTTTGATTGTGAGTCTTGTCATTTCTTCAAAAAATCGATTCTTATGATATGCAAATGACGCTGTAAGGAGCCCAGAGGGGCGTTATTCTTTCTCCACTGTGCCCAGGAACGCCCCTCTGAAGTGCCGTGCCCGGCTAAATTTGAAAACTAATAACGCCTCCAAGTTCATCTAAATCGCCTCCCAGAGGCGCGGCTAAGTGCTCAACACCCCCCCTCCTCAGCGCCGCGCTCTGCGGCAAACACCCCGATCCTCCTCTCGCCAGCATCCCAAATCCCACGCAGGCGCAGTGACGTCAGTCATCTTATCATAGCGCAGGCAATCGCCGGCACTGCGCCTGCGCGGGATTTGGGATGCCGGCGAGAGGAGGATCGGATTTGGGAGGCGATTTAGATGAACTTGGAGGCGTTATTAGTTTTCAAATTTAGCCGGGCACGGCACTTCAGAGGGGCGTTCCTGGGCACAGTGGAGATAGAATAATGCCCCTCTGGGCTCCTTACAGCGTAATTTACATATCATAAGAATCGATTTTTTGAAGAAATGACAAGACTCACAATCAAAAGAACAAGACAGATGGAAAAAAGGTACTCTGTTATACATGGATTCATGAAGAAAAAAAAAATTGGTAAATTGCTAGTGACAGTCAGATTCCCTTTAATCGGGACATCTGCTAGATTTTTGGGACCTGTCACATGGGACATAAGCCCATGATGGTTGGGGCACTATTTCTGGGGTTCCATGAGTGGTAACTTGTAAGTATCTCTGTACATTGTGGCTTGTGTTATAATATATTCGGAATTTGGAGTAGTCGGCCGGGCCAGGCACTGCTGCAGGGAGTGCAGCAGGCAGTGACACAGCAGGGACCAACGAACAGTACTTCACTTAAAGGGAATCTGTCACTAGCAATGTTGAAAAAAAAAAATTCATGGATCCATGTTTACTAAAGTACCTTTTTTCTATCTGTGTTCTTCTTTTCCATGTCAGTCTTGTCCTTTCTTCTAAAAATCGATTCTTAGGATATGCAGCGATTCAGGCGATTCAGCTAAACATAGAAACATAGAAACATAGAATGTGTCGGCAGATAAGAACCATTTGGCCCATCTAGTCTGCCCAATATATCTGAATCCTATGAATTGTCCTTGGCCCTATCTTATATGAAGGATAGCCTTATGCCTATCCCATGCATGCTTAAACTCCTTCACTGTATTTGCAGCTACCACGTCTGCAGGAAGGCTATTCCATGCATCCACTACTCTCTCAGTAAAGTAATACTTCCTTATATTACTTTTAAACCTTTGCCCCTCTAATTTAAAACTGTGTCCTCTTGTGGTAGTTTTTCTTCTTTTAAATATGCCTCCTAAACATGGAGGCGGGGGGGGGGGGGGGGGGGGGGGGCGGCGGCGCTTGCGGAGATTGCGGAAGATGAGTTGATTGATGTTGGGGCTGGGCCCTGGGGAGAAAAGCAGCCGCATAGCCGGCTGCAGGTCATGAGTGGGCGGGGCCAAATAGTGTGGGCAGGGCCTTATCTGCGCTACAGGCCCCCCAGTGCCGCGGGCCCCATAGCAGTGGCGTGGTCTGCCTCTATGGGCGGTACGCCACTGGTCCCAAGACTTCATTTTTTTGCCAAAAAGGCAGTACCAGCCCTGCACACGTATGTAGAACAGAAAGTTGGCTAGTCCTTGCATTCCATATGTGCAGGGCACGGTGGTGTCATGCTGTTCTGCACTTCATTTGCCTGGGCAAACAAAATCACACAGGGGAGGAACTGCTCCGCTTCCTTCAAGAAATTGAATCCTGTTTTTATCCGCGACAACTTAAAATCAGAATATTGTGTAGGTGCAGCGTCAAGGAGGGCTGAGCTATGTGCACTGCATGGCACATGTGTTCAATCTGGTTGTCAAGCAGTTCTTAAAGTCTTCCACCCATATGCAAGACATCCTAAAAATGATCAGGAAACATTGCATGCACTTCAGCCACTCGTACACCACAAAGTACACCCTCCTTGAGCTGCAGTGGCAGAACAGCATCACCCAACATAGGCTAATATGTGACGTTTCCACCCGTTTGAATTTCACCCTCCATATGTTGGACCGACTATACAAACAGAGAAAGGGCATTAACGATTTCTTGATGATCCATGTGGACAGGAGGACTCCCCTGTGTAACTTCAATGTCAGCCAGTGGCAGCTCATGTGTGACACATGCCATTTGCTCAGGCCCTTGGAGCAGGCCACATTATTTGTCAGTCGCCAGGACTACGGGATAAACAAAGTCATTCCACTGCTTCATGTCCTGGAACAGATGCTGGTAAATCTGGCTGGTCAGGGGACTCGAGACATGGTGCCTACATCTCAAGGCCACATGAGCCCTGTGGGGGCTGAACTCGAAGAGGAGGACATTGGAGCACAAGCATTGTGTAGTGAAATGGGTGGTTTTTCTACACAGGTGACAGGAGAGGAGGAGCAGGAGCAGCCAGAGGAGCTACAGGGTAATGAGGAAGACGAGGCAGAGGACCCAGACACACCGTGGCAGTATGCAGATGAGATGGAGGCAGGGAGTTTCTCCAAGTCACTTGCACAAATTGCCCGATGCATGCTCACTTGCTTGACAGCTGAATTGTCACCATTCGGCAGAGGGATGACTTGTGGATCGCCACCTTGTTAGACCCTTGCTACTGGTCCAAAATGGGGGCCTCTTTTACACCCGCTGAGAGGGAGGACAAACTGAACTACTATAGAGATATCCTATGTAGTCAGTTGTTCGCTGCCATGATCCATCCTCTCACAGGTCTGACCTGGGGGGTATTCCTCTGCGCTCATATTCCTCTGCCATGGCTGCTGCAGGGTGGGGGGTAGGAGCAGTTCCAGATCCATCAGCAACAACTTGAGTCTAGAGTTGATGATGAGCAGCTTTCTTCACCTGCCTAGTGAAGAAACTATTTACCAGCAGCAGCAGCTAGACCTGGAGCAGGACCTGAACCAGCAGGTGGTGGCATTCTTGGACAGTACCTTGCCACCCCACATTAAAGATCCGCTGGATTACTGTGCAGCCAAACTGTATTTTGCTGCAACTGGCAGAGTTTTCCCTGGTAAAGCTGTCCTGCCCAGCCAGTAGTGTGGCATCAGAGCATTTGTTTAGTGCGAAGGGGGCCATAGTTACCCCAAGAAGAACTCACCTGTCCACCCAAAATTTGGAGAGACTGACCTTTGTCAATATTAGGCAGGCGTGGATCAGCTAGGATTTCCACCCACCAATGCCTGATGCATCAGGTTAGATCATTCATGGTGCCACACCAACACTTAGAAAAAAAAGACTGTTTTCTTCTGGCTACCTGCCTCAGCTACTATTCTAATGATGCCACCCGTCTGATGCTACATATCTGATGCCAAGTGCTCCTTCTTTTACCCACCATCTTCATCTGGTACTGGTATTACCACCTACCTCCCCACTCTGTCACCGGGTCACTCTGGTCTCCTGATGCTGCTGCCACCTCCATACTATGTCACCTTTCCACTCTGTGGTCTCTTGATGCTGCTGCCACCTCCACACTATGTCATCTTGCCACTCTGTGGTCTTCTGATGCTACTGCCACTTCCACACTATGTCACCTTTCCACTCTGTGGTCTACTGATGTTGATGCCACCTCCACACTATGTCACCTTGCCATTTGTGGTCTCCTAATGCTGCTGCCACTCGGTTGTCTCCTAATTCTGCTGCCAGTCTGTGGTCTCCTGATGCTGCTGCCACCTCCACACTAGTGATGAGCAGCATTGGCGATATGAGTTTTCGCGTTATTTCACACATTTTTGGCCTAATATTTGCAAATTCTAGAATTTGCGATCTCCAGTCATTATTTTGTTGATTGCGAAAATTGGCAATGTAATATGCGCTCATTGCGCGCTGTAAGAAGGTACCTGGAATCATCGTGGATGGAAGGTATTTGTCACCGAGGTTCCTGACCTCGGTGAAGTAAGAGCCAGTATTTTATGTGTCAGCAGCAGCTATTGCTAATTGACACCTAAAGATTTAGCATGGCTGTTATAGCTGATCCGGGACAGCTCTTACTGGGAGTAGTCAAAGTGCTGGGTGGGTGACTTCTTCCCATGTTCCAGGCTGGGTTTTGCCAGGCATAAAAACCAGCCAGCACTGCCAGGTGTGTGGATTTGCCTCCCTCTGACAGTGGAGCTCAGGAGTCTGTGTGCTGTGAACTGAGTAGTGTTGGGCGCAAATATTCAAATAGCGAATATTAATCGCGAATATCGGCACTTTGAGAATTTGCGAATATTTTGAATATAGTGATATATATTCGTAATTTCGAATATTCTAGATTTTTTTTATCAGTAACCTCCCTTCTTTCTTTTCGGCCAATGAGAAGGCTGCAATGTCTTTGAGCTTAGCAAAATCCCTAGCCACCAATAGGAAAGTTACCTACCCCTTACTATATAAGAACCTCCCCAGCAGACCTTGAATGCAGTATTTTGCAGATCTGAGAGAGACAGCAGTGTTATTGCTGTGCACTCTGTTTTCATGTGTCATTACATTAGTTAGTTAGCTGATATATTATACAGATATTTAGTGGGAGATAGTCAGTGTAGTTTAGATAGTGATATAATGTAGCTGATAGGTTCTGCTGTCCATACATACATGCTACATACATAGTGCTGTATGTATGTATGTATGCTACATACATACATAGTGCTGTGATGTCTCAAGTTTACAACAATCCATAGTGCACCAATAACTAATAAGTAGTCAGACCTGTTAAAATGTGAAGTTGCACGTATTGCGCCAAATGCACATCATTAGTGCCAATTTTGCAATTGCAAATATATTGGAGCACTCTATCTGCATATAAAGCTATAGCAATGTTCTGCCGTGCCAACCATTTTCTCCAGTCTCAGGAAACTTCTATCAGCTTAAAAAATGTAGCTATAGTGACCCACGCCTGTATTTCGCATTACGCAAATATTACATTGCCGATTTTTCGCAATCAATAAAATAATCTCGGGTTTGCGAATATATGGCGAATATTCTACAAAAATATTCGCACAATATTGCCAATTCGAATATTGCCCCTGCCGCTCATCACTAGATCTGGGGGCTGTGCTGGGATTTGAGGTTTGAGCCGGGCAGGAGGACTCAGGCCCCTCTAAAGGCGAACAGGCCGTCTATGGACTTGATGAGGCTGAACTGCTAACAGTGTATGAATTAACACCCAGGAGAAAAGGTGACTTTTATTGTTTATGAACTTTCCTTGTGTGTGAACAAACACCAAGCCACCTGCGTTTTGTGATATACCTTATGTGCATTTTTGTTATACACCAATGTCTGACTAAACACCGCTGTTTGATTCAAGAACTGTGTACTTTGCCTCTATACTGCATCCGCTAGTCCTAACTAGTGTTGAGCACGAATATTCGAGAAGGGAATTTTTATCTTGAATATCGCCACTTCGAGAATTTACGAATATATATATTGAATATTCGTCATTTTTTTCCATCTGAACACATCATTCCTCCCTGCTTCTTGCTTGTGGGCCAATGAGTCATTGTCCCACAAGCGACGTAAGCAGGTAGGAATCATGAATTCAGATGGAAAAAAATGACGAAAATTCTTAAAAACTAATATGCAGCACTATATTCAATATAGTACTATATATTTGCATTTTAGAATATTCGTCATTTTTTTCCTACTGAAGTGAACACTGAACACTTCAGATGGAAAAAATAAAGAATAAAAAAAAAATATAGCACTAAATTGAATATAGTGCTATATATTCGTTTTTTAGAATATTCATCATTTTTTCCATCTCAAGCCATGATTCTCAGGCAATGACTCATTGGCCCACAAGCAAGAAGCAGGGAGGAATCATGTGGTCCGATGGAAAAAATGACAAATATTCTAAAAACGAATATATACCTGTAGCACTATATTCTATATTGCTATATATTTATTTTTGACTCACGCCTGTATTGATTGTGTAATATTTGCATATTATGCGATCATTACCTTGCCGATTTTCGAGTAAAAAAAAAAAAGTGGAATATAACGAATATTCAAATTTGCGAATATTCGATGAATATTCTACAAAATATTCACAAAATATCACGAATTTAAATATGACCCCTGCCGCTCATCACTATTCCTAACTACCAGAGCGAATCCCCACGATTGGTTGAGGATGCAGGCAAACTCCAGCTCTCACCACCCCAGGCCCGCTGGTATGAGCCAATGAAACCCCCCGGGAGGTTCCCCCTATGGGCCAGATCCAGTTAATCTGCTGGCGGTGTCGGGAATTTGGCCACACCAGGTATGAGTGTCCTCATCGGGTTGAGCCCATGGACACTAATTGTGGTTACCGACAATCTCTATATGCTAGGAAACTGTGTGCCACAGGTACCCCAGGCTCTAGATCACTTTTTCAAGGTGGAAGTGGGAGACACTCAAGCGAAGGCTACCCTGGTGCGGGTCGCTGAGTATATTGGCCAAAAAGTTGGGGTGATGTGCATTCATGGAGACTTGAAAGACTACCCCACCGCGCTGGTGTCTCTAACCATGGTGGCCTGCAGGTGGACCCACAAAGTCGCCACAAATCTCCACTATGAACTTTCCAGGTTTCCCTGCCATATGGCCGGTTGTGAGAGTTAAGGATACCTCTGAGGCAGGAATAAGCCCAGGAGATTGGCCTTGTTCAGGGGAACGGCCAGAACCCTGGGAACCTGAGGCCAAAAGGCCAGCAGTAGGGGTGACCGCCACTTCAGTGAAAAAGGAGGAGACAACCCCGCATAGGGTAATGGTGGGAGAAGTGGAGGAGTTGCCACCAGGTCCTGGGTTGGCAGACCTCAACGTCTCCTGGGAGAATTTCGGTACAGCCCAACGCCGAGACCCAACCCTATCCCGGGCCTGGAAGAATGTGGTAATACATGATGGTGTACCCCAACAAACTGGGGCCAAGTCGATGTTTCCCCGTTTTGTGCTCCACCAGAATATGCTATATCGGGTAAACCAGCTGCTGGGTGAACCTGTTGAACAGTTGGTGGTGCCCGGGGCCTATCAAAAACTTGTGTTAGAGTTATCCCACCAACATGTTTTCGGGGGTCATCTGGGAAGGCAGAAGATACAAGACCAGACACTACAACGGTTTTACTGGCCCAGTGTCTTTAGAGGGGTGGAAGACCTTTGTTAGTCTTGCTGACCTGCCAAATCACTAGCACCTGTTCCGCAGTCCCTCCCGATATCAAGGTACCATTTGAAAGAATCGCTATAGATCTCATAGGCCCAGTACCAAAGTCCACTAGAGGGCACCAACACATCTTGGTCGTCCTGGACTACGCCACTTGGTACTCGGAGGCGGTGCCACTGCGACATACATCGGCCAAACTCATAGCAAAATAATTAATGGAAATGTTTTCTCGAGTGGGGATACCCAAAGAGGTTCTGACTGGCCAGGGGACTCCATTTATGCCCAAGGTCCTGTGAAGCTCTGTAAGTTGCTGAATACCAAACAGACACGAACATCCGTCTATCACCCGCAAACTGACAGACTAGTAGAAAGGTTTAATCAAACGTTAAAAACTATGTTAAAACTAGTAGTAGCTAAGGATGTAAAGGACTGGGACCTTCTTCTGCCCTATCTTATGTTTGCAGTGCGAGCAGTGCCCCAGGCCTCTACTGGGTTCTCGACCTTCGAACTTCTATATGGCAGACATCCAAATGGTCTGTTGGATATAGCCAAAGAGGTGTGGGAGCAACAACCCACACCATATAAAAGTTTTGTTGAATATGTCACATAGATGCAGGAATATATGGAAACCGTGTTGCCTCTGGTAAAGTAACATATGGAGGCAGCTGAGCGAGCTCAAAGTCAGGTGTATAATTGGCAGTCTCGGGTCCGGATCTTTGACCTGGGAGATCGGGTTTTTATGTTCTGGTACCAACAGTGGACAGTAAGTTACTGGCTAGGTGTCAGGGACCCTACAAGATTTTCAAAAAGCTTGGAGAAGTAAACTACAAGGTACACCAGCCAGGGCGGCAGAAGCCGGAGCAGGTGTACTATGTGAATTTACTCAAACTGTGGAAGGCTAGAGAGACCAGTAGTGACGATAGCCCACGGCCGAGTTTT
The DNA here is from genome assembly GCF_014858855.1 of Bufo gargarizans. Classification (NCBI taxonomy): domain Eukaryota; kingdom Metazoa; phylum Chordata; class Amphibia; order Anura; family Bufonidae; genus Bufo; species Bufo gargarizans. Next base: position 197,233,758 of record NC_058080.1, read on the forward strand.
CTAGGGGGAGAGGTTCCAGACCCTAAGTCTGATGTAAGGGAAGCGGTTGCCACAGTGAAGATTGCTGACAGACTCTCCTCTATACAGCCAGGGAGTTCGTCAGCAGGAACACAGATGTGTTCTAAGACCTCCCTGGACGCACTTCCATAATCCAGTATGACATTGTCACTGAGCCTCAGGCCAAAATCCGGTTGAAACCATACCAGGTAGTCGAGGCTCAGCGACAGGCCATCTCTGAGGAAGTACAACTAATGCTGCAACTAGACATCATCGAGGAGTCTAGAAGTGAGTGGGCCAGTCCTATAGTACTGATACCTAAACCGGACGGGATGTTGTGGTTTTGTAACAAATTTCAAAAATTAAACAAGGTATCTAAGTTCGATGCGTGATTGAGAGGTTGGGACAAGCAGGGTATTTTTCTGTTTTGGACCTCACCAAAGGGTACTGGCAGGTACCCTTAACGGAGGCTGCCAAAGAGAAAATGTCCTTCATCACTCCGGAGGGGCGGTACCAGTATAAGGTGTTACCCTTTGGTCTGCATGGCGCCCCCACCAGTTTCCAAAGGCTAATGGACATTGTGCTGCGACCACAATGAAGAAAAAAAGAAAAAAACTCTTTTTCCACACACTGATCAGTCGAAATTCAGACCATACAACCAAACAGAATCACCCAGCACCACCTACACACACAACCGCTCACACCTGTAGAAATTCATATCCGTCTGCATTATGTACTATTCATTTATTCCTTATTTTTATATCAATTTACACGCTCTATATGCAAGCCTATACTTATGCTTATGCTTATACTATTTTCTCGTCTTTGTTTTAACCTAACAAAATTATTTTACCTATTGATTCGTCCATGTATACCCATGGATCCGTCTTTTCCATACGCTTATATATATATATATTTTTACATATCAACTTTCATTTCAAATTTTTATTTTAATTTTAATTGTATTTTTATACATATTACATCATCAAATTTTGTATTGATCCTTTTAGACTTGATAAAGGGGTCTGCGTACCCCGAAACGCGTCGTCTTTTGCTAATCAAAAAATAAAAAATATTTCGTATCCTCAACTGGGTTGTGAATTGCGCCTTGTGTCCATCCGCTCACTGCATGAACCCAGTGCAGACGAGCAACCTCCCCATACACCACAATTCGCACCAAAGTGGCGGCTTGGCTCCCGCCCATGGTCAACTTGGACGTCAATCGGCTGCACCAACCCACATCACCCCACGTTTTTACCGCCACCAGAACTGTACTACCAAAAAGTACAATCTAACCAAGGTGAGTAGCAACCACTCACCCTGGCTAGGAACAAGTAACAACATCTCTTGTCAACCACCACCTATGAGCGCCTTCTCCCCTTTTCTCTTTTGCCATTTAACCACTGTATTGTCCCGAACCTTCGGGTATAGAGTGCTAAACCCACTCAGAGATACGGCGGCTCTAGGTCTCAACCCAAGGAACCCTTCACTGACAACCACCAAGAATGGACTACTGCGAACACCGTCTACACGAACGGAAGAAACTCACCAGCATATGGACTGAAACAGAGACCACCAGAAGCACTGCCAAGCGCACAACAATGGGGGAACCCGTTATAGAGACAATAAGCCAAAAAGACCTAGCGAATCTATTCTTTCACCTAGAATCCACTCTCAAAGAAGAAACACAACACCATTTGGACTGGATCCTCCTTGAGACTTATCTGAGCGAGTCTCTGGTTCCAAGAGGACTTCGCCTAAGATTCAAAAGCCCTTTTCTCAACGATCCAGACTTCACAAAAGACTGGAACAATTACCTCTTAGAATGTGCCTGTGGCATGATCACACGCCTAGCAACAAAAAGAGAATCTCTCTGCCACAACCTCAAAGACACAATACAAGAACACACCAAACTTCTTCTAACACATAAATCTCACACAGACTACATCAGACTAAACAGACAGACCACAGGTAGACTCATACAACATGAGCGTGAACTCATTGAGAAAAAAACAGCCAAACTCAAAAGAGATAGAACCGACTTCCAGAACAATAACATCCACTTCTGGTCCAAAAACACCGACCCAACCAACATGCCCAACCAAGATCCACCCAACACACACTTGCCAACCAAAAACCGCACTCAAACACATCACACACAGAATCACCCACATACACTTCAAAAAGCACCATCCAAACGGCCACCCGGCATGTTCTTCCGCAAAACAAACACACACCACCACCACCAACCCACAACCAAACCCACCCACAATCCGCACGACACTACCTCATCCCACAGTCCCCACCCAACCCCACACCAAAAGTCACCTCCAGCTGGACATCAGCCCAACCGAGATGTACACCATTCAATTTTTCCAACTACACCCACAAACCCCAACACACGCATGACCAAACCACACTCCTTCACCATCCATCCAGACACCCACTCTGGTACGCCCATCTTCTTCACTCCACCATCCATACCTCAACACAGCAATCACACCTCCGTCTCACCGTTGGAACTCCCAGAGGGATGTCCACTCAACCTGCCCCCCACTTCATTTGGTTCCACCAAACCTTCACCACCCCAAAACAGATTAGACTCATCGGCCTATGAGGACTCACTACTCACAGTTCATAATGACAGCAACCTAGACAACCCTCCTGTATCCCCCTACCACACTAACATCTCATCGGTCTCTTTTTTACCGCTCCCGGGGACCCTGACCCCGCAAACAACTTATGTCCTCAAACACCAACCAGGGAGCACTTCGACAATAACAGACTTCTTCAAAGTAAAAGCAGCACCAACCCAAAAAGGGACCAAAAGAAAAAATGCAGACGAGGACGGAGAGGAGGAACCATCAGACGTCATATCAAAAACAAAGGAACCAAAGAAAACCCCCCAGAGCAAACACAGTCCGAAACGGAACAAAACTGTACAACCGTGAAAATTTTCAATCTCTCTGGATATGACCTCACACCAGCACAGATCTCCTTACTCAAAAGAGGGCTAACCTTCTGCCCAACTGAGAAGTTCAACGAATTCGAATTATTCGTTGATCTCAACTCATTTATTCGTAAAATCACACTACAGCGACATTTCGCTATTCGAGCTGAACAACCTACAGCGAGAAAAGAAGACCCCCCACAGGACCCAGGCTTGGATATCACTCTACACACTGAACTCAAACCAAAATCCACTTTCAATCCCATTTACCATAGAGGCAACCACATAAATACATTCTTTTCCCTCGTTTCCAAAGAAGTCAGAACCATCAACAAAAACACCAACACCAAACCGAACCTCACTAAGAAAGAAAAAGACGCTCTGAAAGAACTAAGCACTAACGACAACATCATAATAAGGAGTGCGGACAAAGGAGGCAGGATTGTACTGCAAAAGAAATCTGACTACATCAAAGAAGCACACAGGATCCTGGAAGACACCTCCTATTACAAACCCCTCACCTTTAACCCTCTCACCGAGGAGATAAAGGAACTCGGAATACTACTAAAACAAGCTGAAGACAACCATATACTAAACAAAAAAGAAAGGGAATTCATCACCATTGATCACCCAACCACAGCAACATTTTACCATTTACCAAAGGTGCACAAAAACATCAAAAACCCACCAGGAAGACCCATCATATCAGGAATCAACTCCCTGACCAGTAACCTCTCACACTAAGTCGACCTTTTCTTACAGAAGCATGTCACTAATCTCCGTTCTCACCTTAGAGATTCCGCCCAACTCATTTCCCTACTAAAGGATATCAAATGGAACCCCTCGTACCGCTGGATGACACTAGACGTAGCATCCCTATATTCAAACATTCCACACGAAGCAGGTATCACAACATCTCAATATTACCTGGATACGGATACTCAACTCTCCTCAGAACACAAGACATTTATCACAGATGCCATCCGTTTCATCCTAACCCACAATGTGTTCAACTTCGAAAACTGTCTGTACAAACAGCAGAAAGGGACCGCCATGGGGACGCGTTTCGCGCCGAGTTACGCTAACCTCTACATGGGACGTTTGGAAGAACAACTAATCTACAATAATCACAACTGGAACGACATGATCATCTTCTACAAACGATACATCGACGACCTCATCATAATCTGGGGAGGAAGCAATAAAGAGGCAGAAGCATTCATTACATACCTCAACACCAACACCTGGAACCTCACTTTCACAGCCAACATCTCAACCACTTCAATTGAATACCTGGACCTACTCGTATTTCCCTGCAATGAAAACATTCAAACCAAAACCTTTTTCAAAAAAGTAGACGGAAACAACTATCTGGACTTTAGGAGCGCGCACTACAGAAAATGGAAGAACAACATTCCATACAGCCAATTTAAACGCATAAGAAGGAACTGTTCTACCAAAGAGGACTTCATCACCCAAAGTACGATCCTACAGAACAGATTTATAAACAAAGGATACCCGAGTAAGATCTTGGAGAACGCCTTCTCCCGGGCAAACAACCTAAGCCAAGAAGAATGCCTGACAATCAAAACCAAACCTAAAAAAGAAACAGAAACTACAAATCCATACAAAACATCACTGATCACCACCTACAACACTAACCACAAAACTTTAAGGAAGATCCTGATGAAACACTGGCACATTTTAACGAATGATCCATACCTCAAACCCAACATATCGCAGAGACCACAAATCACATTCAGAAAAGCAAAGTCACTAAAAAACATCCTGGCCCCAAGCAAACTGAAAAAGAAAAAAACAGCCTCATCGAGTACTATCAGCGGGACCCCTGCCCCTGTTGGCAGCTTCAGATGTGGCCACACCCGATGTAAATGCTGTACCAACATTTCTAACAAAACACAGACCTTTAGGAGCAAAACCACTGGCGAAGACTTCAAAATAAAGAATTTCATCAACTGTGCAACATCATACGTGATCTACCTATTGGAGTGCGATTGCGGCTTACAGTACGTTGGCAGGACAATCCAAGCCCTAAGGGAACGCATCAACAAACATAGATCCAACATCACCAAGGGATTACTTAAACATAGCATCTCCAGACACTTCCTGGCTACTCACAACCAGGACCCCTCCAAACTATCTATCACCCCCATAGAACACATCGAGGCCCATTGTCCAGACAGATACAGGACCCTCCAAAGACGTGAAATGTTTTGGATATTTAAGCTCCACACACTTGAACCCAATGGACTAAACGAGAGCATGGAAAACCAGTGTTGCTAGCACCTGCGCTGTCACGTTCCACCCTGCCCCCCCCCCCCCCCTCACCTCCAGTTCCACACTCTCCCACCCCTGCACCACACACCAGGACACTCGGTCTGACCCCAGGACCCATCACCCATCCCGCTGACACCCGGCCTCTCATCCCATCTCCTTCCCAGCTACACACCCCATCCGGACCTCCGGTCCACTCTGCACACCACCGGTCCACATCCCCATCCCAATTCCAGTCACCCCCACAACTCCAGACAACACCCCAATACACCCATCACACCACACATTTCATCCACATCCACACCCCTACACCTCCCCTTCATACCCCACACACCCCCACCTCCCCCTCCACATCCCACAGAACCTACCACCACCCCCAATCATCTTCCTCACACAAGTTCCCCCCCCCCAGAACCCCCAAAACCGAGCCAGTCCCCCCTCATCCACCCACACCAGTCCCCCTTCATTGGTCAACCCACACCATTTATCCACCCTCCGCCTTACAATGCAACAGCAGTCATCACTGCATCCACCGACCACTCAGCATCACCAGTCACAGGACCGCACCCCATCACGCCGCCCTCTGGCCACCCAGTATCATCATCTCTCACCCCGTTTTTTTCCCCCCTCCAGCACTCACAACACACCCCAACATCGGCATCCACCAGCCCCTCACAAGGCAGGCTCAACACCCTCCCTCACTCCTGACCACCGGACCGCGTCCCCAGCAACATGCCCCGCCCATGTCCTCCACGCCCGCCCCCACCATCAGCTCACATGTATCTTTACCACACCCCCTCCAGCCCGCTGCTGCACCGCAACGCCGCCCTGCCCACCACCACCACACACACCTAGGTTCGACTCCCCATCACGCCCACAGCTCCGCCCATAGCGCTGCCCACAGCTCCGCCCATAGCGCTGTCTCCCACCGCCAGCATCACCTGCATCGCAACCGCCTGCCACGCCTCCGCCTGCATCGCTACAGCCAGCCTCCTCCTCCACCACTAGGGACCACCGCCCACCCTCACTCCATTCCACACCGGTTTCCCACCATGCCCGCCCCCACTCCACCCACCGCACTCAGCCCCGCCCCCCGCTCCAGCGCACACAGTCTCAACCATCACCGCCCACTCCCTCATCACACACGCCCCGGCCACGCCCCCGCCACCGCCCTCATAACCCCTGGATAGAGCGCGCTTCTGCACACCACTGGCCACACGTGCAGAAGCATAGTGCAGAAGCGCCACCACCGGAGGACACTCACCGGCCGCATCCATAAGGTAACCACTGCTATCCCCCACATCCCACACACGCCATTGTCCACTGCCCACCCCAAATCCACACCAAGTCCGGACCCAAGCCCCACATTATTCACAGCTACTCCCCCCATGCCTGCCACCCATTCACGTCCCCCAGCATACTATTCCCCCCAGAAACATCCAACAAACTACACAGCCCAACCAGCAGACCACCTTCCCCCATTAACCCCTTATTGCACAGGAACCCCCTGCTCATCCTGCCCCCTCCATCCCTTCACATAACGCCACTGCCATCCAGCCACCACCACCATCCCCCACATCCCATGCACACCATCACTGCCCACCGATCACTACCCAGTGCCTATCGCATCCTGCATCATGTCCGGATCCCTGCCTCACATCACTCACAGTCACTCTCCCCACACCTGCCACCCACCCACGTCCCCCAGCAACCAAATAAAAATAAAAACCACCACAACCCGAACAATCAATACCAACCATGCAACATAACCCGACCAGCAGTTCCACATATCCTCACATTCTCTCATTAACCCCTCACTCACCCCGTCCCTCCTATCTCCACATCCAAACGCCACCCCACTAAACACAACTTTATCACCCACCACAGCAGTGCGGACGGCAACATAAACCCCCCCCCCAAATAAGGGATCTCCAACGAGAGTGACCTCCAACTAGCCTACGGTGACAAGGATACAGGTAATTATATTACATTATAATACAACTTATGATCCACACACAGCATCTCATACATGACATACTCACTCAGCAACACAATTGTCTTCTGAAGAAAAAAAGAAAAAAACTCTTTTTCCACACACTGATCAGTCGAAATTCAGACCATACAACCAAACAGAATCACCCAGCACCACCTACACACACAACCGCTCACACCTGTAGAAATTCATATCCGTCTGCATTATGTACTATTCATTTATTCCTTATTTTTATATCAATTTACACGCTCTATATGCAAGCCTATACTTATGCTTATGCTTATACTATTTTCTCGTCTTTGTTTTAACCTAACAAAATTATTTTACCTATTGATTCGTCCATGTATACCCATGGATCCGTCTTTTCCATACGCTTATATATATATATATTTTTACATATCAACTTTCATTTCAAATTTTTATTTTAATTTTAATTGTATTTTTATACATATTACATCATCAAATTTTGTATTGATCCTTTTAGACTTGATAAAGGGGTCTGCGTACCCCGAAACGCGTCGTCTTTTGCTAATCAAAAAATAAAAAATATTTCGTATCCTCAACTGGGTTGTGAATTGCGCCTTGTGTCCATCCGCTCACTGCATGAACCCAGTGCAGACGAGCAACCTCCCCATACACCACAATTCGCACCAAAGTGGCGGCTTGGCTCCCGCCCATGGTCAACTTGGACGTCAATCGGCTGCACCAACCCACATCACCCCACGTTTTTACCGCCACCAGAACTGTACTACCAAAAAGTACAATCTAACCAAGGTGAGTAGCAACCACTCACCCTGGCTAGGAACAAGTAACAACATCTCTTGTCAACCACCACCTATGAGCGCCTTCTCCCCTTTTCTCTTTTGCCATTTAACCACTGCGACCACATCGTCAGTAGTGATGAGCGGGAGGTGCCATTTTCTATTTCGCGATATTTCGCTAATATTCGATTGAATATTTGTGTTATAATCATCGAAATCGAATATTCGTAATTATTCCAATTATCGCGAATAATATGCGATTTAATTAATCGCGTATTGCGATTTTCTCTTTTTTTCTTTTGATAGTATAAGGCAACGTTCCTATGACTAATTGACTATGGCTAGGCTAATATGTGTATTTTACGAATATTCTTAATATTGCTCTAACTTCGTCTTTTAGAATATTCGTAATATTCTAAAAGACGAAGTTAGAGCAATATTACGAATTTTTATAAAATACACATATAGATTGTAATTTAGCTAATATAGTGCTATAATCCTTTTTTTTTCTCAAATTTTTTTTGCCTCTCAACTTAAGTTTTCTAAAATATGTACACTATTAAAAAAATTACTATAGCAGTATATTAGCTAAATTACAATCTATATGTGTATTTTACGAATATTCTTAATATTGCTCTAACTTCGTCTTTTAGAATATTCGTTATATTGCTCTAACTTCGTCTTTTAGAATATTACGAATATTCTAAAAGACAAAGTTAGAGCATTAAGAATATACGCAAAAAGTTGAAATCGAAATTCGATTATTATAACTTGAATTAATCGAATTGCGATTACAACTTAGCACTGCTATATTACATATTAGGCTAGAATTAACGAATATGGAATATAGCAGTGTCAAGTTGAAATCGCAATTCGATTATTATAACTTGAATTAATCGAATTGTGATTATAACTTAGCACTGCTATAGTCCATATTAGACTAGAATTAACGAATATGGAATATAGCAGTAAGTTGAAATCGCAATTCGATTATTATAACCTGAATGAATTGAATTGCGATTTCAACTTATACAGTCTACCATGTTTGGTTTGTTATCGCGATAATACGTCATTTAAATAATCGTGTTTGTGCATCCGTACATGCGTGCCTGTCTTTATCTTTGGATCGCAAGGGGAGTGGAGAGAGACATAGATAAGTTTATTCGAAAATGGCAAAGAGCAATTTCAATCAAGAAGAGCTGGAAGCTTTGATCACTGTAAGTAATTCTACCGAAAAAAATATGTCACTCTTAAAGGGGCGGCCACAGTTCTAGTCACTGTTAAAGGAACGGTCACAGTTCTAGTCACTGTTAAAGGGGCGGCCACAGTTTAAGTCACTGTAAAAGGGGCGGTCACTATTCAAGTCACTCTTAAAGGGGCGGCCACAGTTCTAGTCACTGTTAAAGGGGCGATCACTATTCAAGTCACTCTTAAAGGGGTGGCCACAGTTCTAGTCACTGTTAAAGGGGTGGTCACTATTCAAGTCACTCTTAAAGGGGCGGCCACAGTTCTAGTTACTTTTAAAGGGGGTGCTCAAGAGGGGCATTGGGGGCTGATGTGAGGCACTGGGGGGCTGAAGAGAGGCTGTTGGGGGGCTGAAAAGAGGCTGTAAGGGGGCTGAAGAGAGGCAGCTGGGGGCTGAACAGAGGCAGCTGGGGGCTGAACAGAGGCACTGGGGGGGGCTGATATGAGGCACTGGGGGTTGATATGAGACACTGGGGCTCTTATCTGAGGTCTGATTTGGGGTCATTCACATTGGGGTCTGAGCTGAGGTCTGATTAACATTGGGGGTCTGATTGGTGGTCTGACCTTGGGTGTAATGAATTTTTTTTCTCTTATTGTCCCCCTCTAAAACCTAGGTGCATCTTATGGGCCAGAGCGTCTTATCAGACGAAAAATACGGGTACGTTTAAAAATTATTTCTTATCCCTTCATTATATTAATAGTGTGGGTATGTATGTATGTATGGAGATTGTATTTGTGTATATATATAGATGTGTGTGTGTATGTTTATATAATATATACATACATACACATGCGCACATGCGGCGTGTGCGTTTGTGCTTTAGGGTGCACACCCTAATGCAATAGGCTGCGCACGCCTATGCTGGTGGGATTATAATTTTTTTATTAGGCTATCGGTAGCCGTCTGGGTAATCCCACAGATCATCCCCCAACCCCCTTGTACTTGTTCTGAAACTTGCAGGCTGCTTTGAGTTCAGAACTTCAGTCACTTCGGTCCAAAGCTCTGAACTCATGCCCGTGCAGCCTGCAAGTAGTGGAACAAGTACAAGGGGGGTTGATGGGTCCCAACTTCTGTGATTAGTTTACAGTTGGGGGGTTTGCTTAGTTTTAAATTAGGCTGACCATAGGTTAGGATGATCTGTGGGGTTGCCCAAAAGGCTAGGCCCTTCACTGTAGTTATTAACCCCTTTTAGCAGGCCCGCATTTGTGTATTGAGTATGATTGTTTAAGTAATAAATAAAAGGTGGAGCTGATAAGGAAATAATTAGCAAATGATCAAATAACTATTCTAATAAACAATTGCCAATATTATTTGCTCTAGGCAGTATATAATAAATGTATATAGTTGTTATGTGGCTGTAGCAGACGTGCTACCTGTGGCTATATGGATTTGCACATATGGGACAGATATGAATGAAAAACTTGCTGCATATATTGACCAGCGGTGTGGATTTGAGATCTGTAGAATGTCTGTTTATTTATGCTATGGATTTTTATACCATATTTCATCCTTTATAATGCACAGTGATATACTGTATACAGCAAATCTACAGGAAAATCTGCAGCAAATCCACATGAAGATCTGGCCATGGATATGTCAGATCTGTAGGAAAATCTGATTAAGGCCTCATGCACACGACCGTTGTGTGCATCCGCGGCCATTGTTCCGTTAGACGTGTTTTTCTGCGGTTTCATTGACTTTCAATGGGTCCGTTGAAAACTCGGCTTCTGCACCGTTTTTACACCGCGCCTGTGACCCATGTTTCCTGGCCGTGAAAAAAATATAACCTGTCCTATTTTTTTCACGGCTACTGGTTCGCGGCCCTATTCAAGTCAATGGGACCGTGAAAATATGCGGTTGCACACCCGATTGTCATCCGCGCCCGCGTCCGCGCCCGTTTTATTTCTTAATTTTGCCATGGCCAAACTGTCTGCCAAATCTAGTGCCAATAAAATGTTTAAAAAAATATACAGGAAGTATTAGGTCACTGGTTATGCTAATTTCTAGCCACCTGTGCCTAACAGCTTCTGTGTGGTGAGGCAGCCATTTCTGAATCTTTCCAGCCACCATGACACGTTGGAATGTGGAGAGACTCATTACCCTGGTCCAGGAGAGGCCCGAGCTCTGGGATACCAGAGCCAATTCTTATTTGGACCGAGGGCTAGGGATGAGCGAACTCGAACTGTATAGTTCGGGTTTGTACCGAATTTTGGGGTGTCCGTGACACGGACCCGAACCCGGACATTTTCGTAAAAGTCCGGGTTCGGGTTCGGTGTTCGTCGCTTTCTTGGCGCTTTTGTGACGCTTTCTTGGCGCTTTTTGAAAGGCTGCAAAGCAGCCAATCAACAAGCGTCATACTACTTGCCCCAAGAGGCCGTCACAGCCATGCCTACTATTGGCATGGCTGTGATTGGCCAGAGCACCATGTGACCCAGCCTCTATTTAAGCTGGAGTCACATAGCGCCGCCCGTCACTCTGCTCTGATTAGCGTAGGGAGAGGTTGCGGATGCGACAGTAGGGCGAGATTAGGCAGATTAACTCCTCCAAAGGACTTCACTTGATTAATCGATCGATCTGCAGCTGTGCATCATTGAGCTGCTGAAATTCAAATGCTCACTCACTGTTTTTAGGCTGCCCAGACCGTTTGTCAGTCACTTTTTTCTGGGGTGATCGGCGGCCATTTTGTGTCTTGTGCGGTGCTGCGACCAAGTGCATCCAAGCTGCGACCAAGTGCATTTAACCCTCAATGGTGTGGTTGTTTTTTGGCTAAAGCCTACATCAGGGTGAAGCTGTCACACCAAGTGCATTTAACCAGCAATAGTCTGTTCATTTTTTTGGCCATATACTAAATCAGGGGCAAGCTGCGCCTGTCACCAAGTGCATTTAACCCTCAATGGTGTGGTTGTTTTTTGGCTAAAGCCTACATCAGGGTGAAGCTGTCACACCAAGTGCATTTAACCAGCAATAGTCTGTTTATTTTTTGGCCATATACTACATCAGGGGCAAGCTGCGCCCGTCACCAAGTGCATTTAACCCTCAGTAGTGTGGTTCATCAAGCTGTGACACCAAGTGCATTTAACCAGCAATAGTCTGTTCATTTTTTGGCCATATACTACATCAGGGGCAAGCTGCGCCCGTCACCAAGTGCATTTAACCCTCAGTAGTGTGGTTGGTCAAGCTATCACACCAAGTGCATTTAACCAGCAATAGTCTGTTCATTTTTTGGCCATATACTAAATCAGGGGCAAGCTGCGCCCGTCACCAAGTGCATTTAACCAGCAATAGTCTGTTCATTTTTTGGCCATATACTACATCAGGGGCAAGCTGCGCCCGTCACCAAGTGCATTTAACCCTCAGTAGTGTGGTTGGTCAAGCTATCACACCAAGTGCATTTAACCAGCAATAGTCTGTTCATTTTTTGGCCATATACTAAATCAGGGGCAAGCTGCGCCCGTCACCAAGTGCATTTAACCAGCAATAGTCTGTTCATTTTTTGGCCATATACTACATCAGGGGCAAGCTGCGCCCGTCACCAAGTGCATTTAACCCTCAGTAGTGTGGTTGGTCAAGCTATCACACCAAGTGCATTTAACCAGCAATAGTCTGTTCATTTTTTGGCCATATACTAAATCAGGGGCAAGCTGCGCCCGTCACCAAGAGCATTTAACCAGCAATAGTCTGTTCATTTTTTGGCCATATACTACATCAGGGGCAAGCTGCGCCCGTCACCAAGTGCATTTAACCCTCAGTAGTGTGGTTCGTCAAGCTGTGACACCAAGTGCATTTAACCAGCAATAGTCTGTTCATTTTTTGGCCATATACTACATCAGGGGCAAGCTGCGCCCGTCACCAAGTGCATTTAACCAGCAATAGTGTGGTTATTTTTTGGCCATATCCCAGTCTAATTCTGTCACTAAATCCATACCGGTCACCCAGCGCCTAAATACTAGGCCTCAAATTTATATCCTGCTAAATCTCTCGTTACCGCTGTCCTGTTGTGGCTGGGAAAGTTATTTAGTGTCCGTCAAAGCACATTTTTTGTTCTGGGTTGAAGTACAATTCCCAATTTAGCAATTTCATAATTTAGTGGTTTCTGCTATATCAGAGCTATTTGAAATCTATCCCTAAAAGGGTATATAATATTCAAGGTGCACATAGGGTCATTCAGAATAACTTCACACACACGCTACTGTGCATTTCCAAGTCTAATTCTGTCACTAAATCCATACCGGTCACCCAGCGCCTAAATACTAGGCCTCAAATTTATATCCCGCTAAATCTCTCGTTACCGCTGTCCTGTTGTGGCTGGGAAAGTTATTTAGTGTCCGTCAAAGCACATTTTTTGTTCTGGGTTGAAGTACAATTCCCAATTTAGCAATTTCATAATTTAGTGGTTCCTGCTATATCAGAGCTATTTGAAATCTATCCCTAAAAGGGTATATAATATTCAAGGTGCACATAGGGTCATTCAGAATAACTTCACACACACGCTACTGTGCATTTCCAAGTCTAATTCTGTCGCTAAATCCATACCGGTCACCCAGCGCCTAAATACTAGGCCTCAAATTTATATCCCGCTAAATCTCTCGTTACCGCTGTACTGTTGTGGCTGGGAAAGTTATTTAGTGTCCGTCAAAGCACATTTTTTGTTCTGGGTTGAAGTACAATTCCCAATTTAGCAATTTCATAATTTAGTGGTTCCTGCTATATCAGAGCCAGTGGCGTACCGCCCATAGAGGCAGACCACGCCACTGCTTTGGGGCCCGCGGCACTGGGGGGCCCGTAGCGCAGATAAGGCCCCGCCCACTGATGACCTGCAGCCGGCTATGCGGCTGCTTTTCTCCCCAGGGCCCCCCCCCATGTTTAGCTGAATCGCCTCCCAGAGGCGCGGCTAAGTCCTAGACACCCGCCCCCCTCCTCAGCGCTGCGCTCTGAAACACCCGATCCTCCTCTCGTCGGCGTCCCAAATCCCGCGCAGGCGCAGTGCCGGCGATTGCCTGCGCCTGCGCTCTGATAATACGGCTGAGGGCAACAGCTTCAACATCGTCACTGTGCTCGGCGCATGCCCAGTGACGATGTTGAAGCTGTCGCCCTCAGCCGTATTATCAGAGCACAGGCGCAGGCAATCGCCTGCACTGCGCCTGCGCGGGATTTGGGACGCCGACGAGAGGAGAATCGGGTGTTTCAGAGCGCAGCGCTGAGGAGGGGGGCGGGTGTTGAGGACTTAGCCGCGCCTCTGGGAGGCGATTCAGCTAAATGATGGAGGCGTTAGTAGTTTTCATATTTAGGCGGGCACGGCACTAATCAGAGGGGCACCGTGGAGAAAGAAAAACGCCCCTCTGGGCTCCAGTCCTTACAGCAAGAATCGATTTTTAGAAGAAAGGACAAGACTGACATGGAAAAGAAGAACACAGATGGAAAAAAGGTACTTTATTAAACATGGATCCATGAGTACCTTTTTTCCATCTGTCTTGTTCTTTGGATTGTGAGTCTTGTCATTTCTTCAAAAAATCGATTCTTATGATATGTAAATGACGCTGTAAGGAGCCCAGAGGGGCGTTATTCTTTCTCCACGGTGCCCAGGAACGCCCCTCTGAAGTGCTGTGCCCGGCTAAATTTGAAAACTAATAACGCCTCCAAGTTCATCTAAATCGCCTCCCAAATCCGATCCTCCTCTCGCTGACATCCCAAATCCCGCGCAGGCGCAGTGCCGGCGATTGCCTGCGCTATGATAAGATGACTGACGGCACTGCGCCTGCGCGGGATTTGGGATGCCGGCGAGAGGAGGATCGGGGTGTTTGCCGCAGAGCGCGGCACTGAGGAGGGGGGTGTTGAGCACTTAGCCGCGCCTCTGGGAGGCGATTTAGATGAACTTGGAGGCGTTATTAGTTTTCAAACTTAGCCGGGCACGGCACTTCAGAGGGGCGTTCCTGGGCACCGTGGAGAAAGAATAACGCCCCTCTGGGCTCCTTACAGCTTCATTTACATATCATAAGAATCGATTTTTTGAAGACATGACAAGACTCGCAATCAAAAGAACAAGACAGATGGAAAACAGGTACTCTGTTAAACATGGATTCATGAAAAAAAAATTGGGGGTAAATTGCTAGTGACAGATTCCCTTTAAGGCTACTTTCACACTTGCGTTCAGAGCGGATCCATCTGGTGTCTGCACAGACGGATCCGCACCTATAATGCAAACGCTTAGATCCGTTCAGAACGGATCCGTTTGCATTAACATGAACAAAAAAAAAAAAACATATTTTTTTTTTGTTCATGATAGTGCAAACGGATCCGTTTTGACTTTACATTGAAAGTCAATGGGGGACGGATCCATTTGAAAATTGAGCCATACTGTGTCAACTTCAAACGGATCCGTCCCCATTGACTTACATTGTAAGTCTGGACGGATCCGTTTGCCTCCGCACGGCCAGGCGGACACCCGAACGCTGCAAGCAGCGTTCAAGTGTCCGCCTGCTGAGCGGAGGACAGACGGAGCCATACTGATGCATTCTGAGCGGATCCGCATCCACTCAGAATGCATTAGGGCTGGACGGATCCGTTCGGTGCCGCTTGTGAGAGCCTTCAAACGGAACTCACAAGCGGAGACCCGAACGCAAGTGTGAAAGTAGCCTAACATGGCACCCCAAATAAGGAGACCTGCAGGCTGCAGCAGATATCCCATGTGACAGGTCACCCCCAGGAAACCCCTAACAGTTTCTGTAGGTCATGTATAAATTTATTTAATGGGGGTGTGGCATGGGAGGAGCAAAGTCATGAAGTGGGAGGGACCATGGTGGGTAGTGGGCGGGGTTAAGGGGCCCAATTCAGATTTTTGCTATGGGGCCCAGTGATTCCTATGTACGCCTCTGATCAGAGCTATTTGAAATCTATCCCTAAAAGGGTATATAATATTCAAGGTGCACATAGGGTCATTCAGAATAACTTCACACACACGCTACTGTGCATTTCCAAGTCTAATTCTGTCGCTAAATCCATACCGGTCACCCAGCGCCTAAATACTAGGCCTCAAATTTATATCCCGCTAAATCTCTCGTTACCGCTGTACTGTTGTGGCTGGGAAAGTTATTTAGTGTCCGTCAAAGCACATTTTTTGTTCTGGGTTGAAGTACAATTCCCAATTTAGCAATTTCATAATTTAGTGGTTCCTGCTATATCAGAGCTATTTGAAATCTATCCCTAAAAGGGTATATAATATTCAAGGTGCACATAGGGTCATTCAGAATAACTTCACACACACGCTACTGTGCATTTCCAAGTCTAATTCTGTTAGTAAATCCATACCGGTCACCCAGCGCCTAAATACTAGGTCTCAAATTTATATCCCGCTGAATTTGAATACAATACATTGGGCCAAATAATATTTTTGTTGTTGTGGTGAACCATAACAATGAGAAAAACATCTAGTAAGGGACGCGGACGTGGACATGGTCGTGGTGGTGTTAGTGGACCCTCTGGTGCTGGGAGAGGACGTGGCCGTTCTGCCACATCCACACGTCCTAGTGTACCAACTACCTCAGGTCCCAGTAGCCGCCAGAATTTACAGCGATATATGGTGGGGCCCAATGCCGTTCTAAGGATGGTAAGGCCTGAGCAGGTACAGGCATTAGTCAATTGGGTGGCCGACAGTGGATCCAGCACGTTCACATTATCTCCCACCCAGTCTTCTGCAGAAAGCGCACAGATGGCGCCTGAAAACCAACCCCATCAGTCTGTCACATCACCCCCATGCATACCAGGGAAACTGTCTCAGCCTCAAGTTATGCAGCAGTCTCTTATGCTGTTTGAAGACTCCGCTGGCAGGGTTTCCCAAGGGCATCCACCTAGCCCTTACCCAGCGGTGAAAGACATAGAATGCACTGACGCACAACCACTTATGTTTCCTGATGATGAGGACATGGGAATACCACCTCAGCATGTCTCTGATGATGACGAAACACAGGTGCCAACTGCTGCGTCTTTCTGCAGTGTGCAGACTGAACAGGAGGTCAGGGATCAAGACTGGGTGGAAGACGATGCAGGGGATGATGAGGTCCTAGACCCCACATGGAATGAAGGTCGTGCCACTGACTTTCACAGTTCGGAGGAAGAGGCAGTGGTGAGACCGAGCCAACAGCGTAGCAAAAGAGGGAGCAGTGGGCAAAAGCAGAACACCCGCCGCCAAGAGACTCCGCCTGCTACTGCCCGCCGCCATCTGGGACCGAGCACCCCAAAGGCAGCTTCAAGGAGTTCCCTGGCATGGCACTTCTTCAAACAATGTGCTGACGACAAGACCCGAGTGGTTTGCACGCTGTGCCATCAGAGCCTTAAGTGAGGCATTAACGTTCTGAACCTGAGCACAACCTGCATGACCAGGCACCTGCATGCAAAGCATGAACTGCAGTGGAGTAAACACCTTAAAACCAAGGAAGTCACTCAGGCTCCCCCTGCTACCTCTTCTGCTGCTGCCGCCTCGGCCTCTTCTGCTGCTGCCGCCTCGGCCTCTTCCTCCGCCTCTGGAGGAACGTTGGCACCTGCCACCCAGCAAACAGGGGATGTACCACCAACACCACCACCACCACCTCCGTCACCAAGCGTCTCAACCATGTCACACGGCAGCGTTCAGCTCTCCATCTCACAAACATTTGAGAGAAAGCGTAAATTCCCACCTAGCCACCCTCGATCCCTGGCCCTGAATGCCAGCATTTCTAAACTACTGGCCTATGAAATGCTGTCATTTAGGCTGGTGGACACAGACAGCTTCAAACAGCTCATGTCGCTTGCTGTCCCACAGTATGTTGTTCCCAGCCGCCACTACTTCTCCAAGAGAGCCGTGCCTTCCCTGCACAACCAAGTATCCGATAAAATCAAGTGTGCACTGCGCAACGCCATCTGTGGCAAGGTCCACCTAACCACAGATACGTGGACCAGTAAGCACGGCCAGGGACGCTATATCTCCCTAACTGCACACTGGGTAAATGTAGTGGCAGCTGGGCCCCAGGCGGAGAGCTGTTTGGCGCACGTCCTTCCGCCGCCAAGGATCGCAGGGCAACATTCTTTGCCTCCTGTTGCCACCTCCTCCTTCTCGGCTTCCTCCTCCTCTTCTTCCACCTGCTCATCCAGTCAGCCACACACCTTCACCACCAACTTCAGCACAGCCCGGGGTAAACGTCAGCAGGCCATTCTGAAACTCATATGTTTGGGGGACAGGCCCCACACCGCACAGGAGTTGTGGCGGGGTATTGAACAACAGACCGACGAGTGGTTGCTGCCGGTGAGCCTCAAGCCCGGCCTGGTGGTGTGTGATAATGGGCGAAATCTCGTTGCAGCTCTGGGACTAGCCAATTTGACGCACATCCCTTGCTTGGCGCATGTGCTGAATTTGGTGGTGCAGAAGTTCATTCACAACTACCCCGACATGTCAGAGCTGCTGCATAAAGTGCGGGCCGTCTGTTCACGCTTCCGGCGTTCACATCCTGCTGCTGCTCGCCTGTCTGCGCTACAGCGTAACTTCGGCCTTCCCGCTCACCGCCTCATATGCGACGTGCCCACCAGGTGGAACTCCACCTTGCACATGCTGGACAGACTGTGCGAGCAGCAGCAGGCCATAGTGGAGTTTCAGCTGCAGCACGCACGGGTCAGTCGCACTACAGAACAGCACCACTTCACCACCAATGACTGGGCCTCCATGCGAGACCTGTGTGCCCTGTTGCGCTGTTTCGAGTACTCCACCAACATGGCCAGTGTCGATGACACCGTTATCAGCGTTACAATACCACTTCTATGTCTCCTTGAGAAAACACTTAGGGCGATGATGGAAGAGGAGGTGGCCCAGGAGGAGGAGGAGGAGGAGGAGGAAGAGGGGTCATTTTTAGCACTTTCAGGCCAGTCTCTTCGAAGTGACTCAGAGGGAGGTTTTTGGCAACAGCAGAGGCCAGGTACAAATGTGGCCAGCCAGGGCCCACTACTGGAGGACGAGGAGGACGAGGATGAGGAGGAGGTGGAGGAGGATGAGGATGAAGCATGGTCACAGCGGGGTGGCACCCAACGCAGCTCGGGTCCATCACTGGTGCGTGGCTGGGGGGAAAGGCAGGACGATGACGATACGCCTCCCACAGAGGACAGCTAGTCCTTACCCCTGGGCAGCCTGGCACACATGAGCGACTACATGCTGCAGTGCCTGCGCAACGACAGCAGAGTTGCCCACATTTTAACCTGTGCGGACTACTGGGTTGCCACCCTGCTGGATCCACGCTACAAAGACAATGTGCCCACCTTACTTCCTGCACTGGAGCGTGATAGGAAGATGCGCGAGTACAAGCGCACGTTGGTAGACGCGCTACTGAGAGCATTCCCAAATGTCACAGGGGAACAAGTGGAAGCCCAAGGCCAAGGCAGAGGAGGAGCAAGAGGTCGCCAAGGCAGCTGTGTCACGGCCAGCTCCTCTGAGGGCAGGGTTAGCATGGCAGAGATGTGGAAAACTTTTGTCAACACGCCACAGCTAACTGCACCACCACCTGATACGCAACGTGTTAGCAGGAGGCAACATTTCACTAACATGGTGGAACAGTACGTGTGCACACCCCTCCACGTACTGACTGATGGTTCGGCCCCATTCAACTTCTGGGTCTCTAAATTGTCCACGTGGCCAGAGCTAGCCTTTTATGCCTTGGAGGTGCTGGCCTGCCCGGCAGCCAGCGTTTTGTCTGAACGTGTATTCAGCACGGCAGGGGGCGTCATTACAGACAAACGCAGCCGCCTGTCTACAGCCAATGTGGACAAGCTGACGTTCATAAAAATGAACCAGGCATGGATCCCACAGGACCTGTCCGTCCCTTGTCCAGATTAGACATTAACTACCTCCCCTTAACCATATATTATTGTACTCCAGGGCACTTCCTCATTCAATCCTATTTTTATTTTCATTTTACCATTATATTGCGAGGCTACCCAAAGTTGAATGAACCTCTCCTCTGTCTGGGTGCCAGGGCCTAAATATATGCCAATGGACTGTTGCAGTGGTGGCTGACGTGAAGCCTCATTCTCTGCTATGACATGCAGACTAATTCTCTGCTGACATGAAGCCAGATTGTCTGTTACGGGACCTCTCTCCTCTGCCTGGGTGCTGGGCCTAAATTTATGAAAATGGACTGTTGCAGTGGTGGGTGACGTGAAGCCTGATTCTCTGCTATGATATGAAGACTGATTCTCTGCTGACATGAAGCCAGATTCTCTGTTACGGGACCTCTCTTCTCTGCCTGGGTGCCGGGGCCTAAATATCTGAGAATGGACTGTTCCAGTGGTGGGCGACGGGAAGCCAGATTCTCTGCTATGGGACCTCTCTCCAATTGATTTTGGTTAATTTTTATTTATTTAATTTTTATTTTAATTCATTTCCCTATCCACATTTGTTTGCAGGGGATTTACCTACATGTTGCTGCCTTTTGCAGCCCTCTAGCCCTTTCCTGGGCTGTTTTACAGCCGTTTTAGTGCCGAAAAGTTCGGGTCCCCATTGACTTCAATGGGGTTCGGGTTCGGGACGAAGTTCGGATCGGGTTCGGATCCCGAACCCGAACATTTCCGGGAAGTTCGGCCGAACTTCTCGAACCCGAACATCCAGGTGTTCGCTCAACTCTACCGAGGGCGAAAGGATGCTGCATGGGAGCAAGTGGCCCGCAGCATGAGGAAGACTGAGTGGGCCAAAGCGGATAGCCGAGGCCGGGCAGAATTAGGTAAGTGATAGCAATGTAGTTGTGCTGTCCTTGTCCTCTGTGTGGCAAAATGATGTAGTTTTAAACTCCCTGAGGTCACAATAGTGTTTATTTTGTGGTCCAGCCTCATTTTGCATAAAGGCCTGTACATGGTTTATTAAATGAGACGTCTAATAAATACCATACCACACCATTTCTAACTTTAAATGGCTGTCCCTCCCTTTGCTACAGCATACAGTACTCATGTGTAATCACATGTCTGGGTACTTTTTTATGGGTGACACGTGTCCTTGTAATTGTGCATCTTACAGTTGTCCCCTTCACATATTGTAAAGTATTTTAGTCCTAATGGCTAGCACGACTCGTCTCCTCCATCTTGTACTTCTTCATTAGTATCCACACACCAGCATGACTGTACCATGTGTTGTTGAATCTGTCCAATGTGGTGATTTTGGTGCTTTTTCCTTTTTCTTTGTGGTGTTTTTGGCCACATTGAACAATTTCAATGTATTGTACTATTTATTAATGTTGTTTTTAAAAATTTGACTAATATGTCATTTCTTAACAGTTAAACAAACTAAGACCAGATGGGCAAGCTGCCGGGACCAATTCCGGAGGGAGGTCACCAGCAAAGGCCGGAGCGGTGAGGGGCCATCGCGCAAACGGCCTTACATATATACGCAGCAACTGCAGTTTTTAAGGCCAGTTATGGATTTGAGGCCGTAAGTATTTTTAATGATACTTTTAAAATTAATTTTTAGTGTAAATGTACGTTTGCATCTAAGTAAGCAAAAGTTTCCAAGAAAGTAATGGGTTGAGTTGGATTGTACTGTAGAAGACCTATACTTTCTGTAGGGCAGCCATGTCATAACTGACTCCATCCAGCTCTTTTCAAACTGAAACTCCCAGCATGCAAGAATGGATGTAAGCTAACCAGTCCTGCTTGGAGTTGTAGTTGGGCATCAGCTGGCGGGCATCAGTTTGTACATGCCTAGTGTTGGTGGTCTCCATCATTTCTGTGGGTGAGTCACACCAGGCACCACCGCTGAAGATCTGTATGATGAGACGACACCTGCAGTGCGCAGATTGCGCCTCCCCTCTCTGGTTTGTACCTGTTGAAGCAATTTATTGATGGTCCAGGAACATAGATGTTTGCAATCTGACCAGGAATAGAGAAGGGAGATAACAAGTGCGCACTGCACGCATTATCCCCTCATAAAGTTGATAATTGTGTTTGTTGTCTGTTGGTCACACACCAATATATTCTTTTATACATATCCTATGGATAGGTATGATTATTGATAAAGTTGACTAAACCCTCCCTGTTTTTTTTATTTGGCTGTGGGTAATGTTTGCTCCACAAAAAAAAAAAAACGTTTGTATGTTTGGGAAATTGATAGCCAATAGGTATTTGACTGGTCATTGATATTGGTTACATTTATTAGCACAAACCATGACATGGATTCCTTACTTTGCACATATAAGATCTCAATAACCTAATCCTATGTTAATGGATTATAAGGATGTTGCAACTACGCTTGACCAGCCGGATTTTAAGTACTACTCCCACCATGCTCAAGTGTTGCCTGGTACATGTTTTGACTATTTAAATGATGTTGGACTGGGTTAACATTACATCTTGTATGTTTGGATGGTGGTATTGGGGCACATACAGACGAGATGGCCTGAATATCAGCACTGGTTTTGGTCCTTAAATGAGTAATCCTCTTCTGAGGCTGGACAGCTCCAAACGGCAAACAATGTTTTCCCATTTCAGTTTCATGATAGCTTTTCAACACTTGGCCCTTCGTAACATTTAAAATGTATTATAAATATGTCTTTCTCTATTCACATCAAAGCTGTTATGCATTGTGTAATATCAAATATCTGATGTTTGCTGCCACTCCGTATATATATTTTGGATACACACGGCTGTTTAAACCAAATATAAATGATGTACTTTTTTAAAGATGAAAGCAAATGTTAATATTTGTTTTTATGTTTCTTTAAAAATACAGTACTGTGGACAGTCTGGATGCCTCGGAAGAATCCAACACGGCCGGGAGTGAAACCCCTGCGGTTTTCTCCCCCGCCACAAGTCCGGCAGCGACGCCAGTAGAGGACCCAGAAGACTCTGCACAGGCCCAGGCCCCCCTTCAACTAGCCAGTCCACCACGTCAGGTCCAGCCACAGCCAAGACGGCGCCGCCAAGTCCCTCCCTCTTCCTCTGGGCAAGAGAATCGGGAAATGATTGACGCACGCGTCATCGATTTTCTTGCCCAGAGGAGGAGTAATGGCTTGGAGGAAAAAATGTTAAGGGGACTAGGGCCGCTAATGCAGCAGGTCACTCCTAAAGAGCATCCAGACTGCATGGCTTCATTGGCCATTGTCATTAAAATGTTTATTTGCCCGAACCATGGGGACATTATTGGCAAATTAAATGCCATTAAAACTGGAGATAGAAAATGCAGGACAGCAGCCCAATCCTGCACCCTATCAGTTCCCTCCACAACCCACCCAAGGCCCTTTTTTTCCACCCCAACCACAGTACCTTCCACCTCAGGGGCAAATGCATTCTGTGGGACAGCCCCTTTACCAGGCCAGTTTGGCAACTGGGGCACCACCACAGGCCCATGTAAGGCCACGGTCCTCTTTTCCGCCAGGTTCTTTCACTCAGGACCTTCTTGATTTATAAAAAAAAATTGTTATTTTTATTCAAGCACTTTATATGTTATTTGTTTGCTGTTGTCAAATTACCCTTTCCTCTGTTTTTGGTGATCCCAAAACTTAACTAAAATATGGTTTGGGTCAAAACTAATTGACTATTGTTTTATTTGCACACTACACACAACATTTACATTTAAAACACAATGTAAAACAAAAACTACATACACTGTATCTCACAAAGCCACACTTTATTTTGTTAATCAACATCTTTATTTAGGGTTCCTGTGCAGATGAGGTATTAGAATTTTTTTTGGACCAGATGAGCCAAATATCAAGATGTTTTAGTCAATTACCATTTAGACATAAACATCATTAATATTTAGTTATATGTATTTTTAAATATGTGATGTCCAAAAAATCTCAGCCCGCAAGCCCACGTCAGGGGTCCTCATTATCTTGCGAGTCCATACACTCAACTACCACAATCATTTTTAGTAATTTATCTACAAAATAAAAAAAACTAAAGAGCCCAGAAGATTTCCAAAACTGCCACGAATAGCGTCCCTCTGCCACGGCAAAGACCCCTCTGGGCTGAAGTAGTCTGCAAAGAGTTCCCGAACTGCAATGCCTGCAGTCCCAGGTCGTCTATGCAGGGTCCTTTCCAAACCCAAATCTGATGACGTAGGAAGATCTTCCATGTCAACAGAAGAGGAAGCCTCGTGAATCCTGGTGAAGTTGTGTAGAACGACACAAGCTTTAATAACCAGGGTAGCATTCTCCGGATCCATCTGTATGGATGACAAAAACACCCTCCACTTGCTAGAGAGTATCCCGAAAGCGCACACAACATACCGACGGGCACGAGTCAACCAGTAGTTAAAGATACGCCTCCTGACATCCAAACCATGCTTTGGAAAGGGCCGCATAACATGTGGAGTCAATGCAAACCCTTTATCCGCCACGATGACAAATGGAGCCGGCGGACCTGCATATCCGGGCAGTCTTCTGGACTCGGGCAGGGCAAGCTGGTTGGCACGAAGCCGCTCACCCATTCTAGAAGCACTAAAGATGCGAGCATCAGCAGTGCTTCCATAGGACCCGATATCTACCATTATAAACCGGTAATGACTGTCTGCAACAGCCATCAGCACTACCGAAAAATATTGTTTATAATTGAAGAAACGGCTCCCTGAGTGTGGTGGCTTCTTCACACGGATGTGCTTGCAATCCATTGCCCCGATGCAGTTTGGAAACTACGCAGAATTTTGGAAGCCCTCAGCGATCCGAAGCCAATCGTCCACCTTGGGATGCGGCATCACTGTCTCTTGGAGTTGCTGCCAGATGACATGGCAAGTGTGTCGTACAATTCTCGAGATCATTGAGGTTCCTAAAAAAAACTCAAAATGCAGGGATGCAAAAGAGTTCCCAGTGGCAAGGAATCTGTAGAAAAAAGGATATAAAAAAAAACAGTCATCAGCAAATCAAAGGGAACAACAGATTCATGATTCAAGTATAATGCTGTATACACTACAGGATTGAAAACACCCTATGTCTAGTGGTGGGGAACCTATGGGACGGGTGCCATAGTCGGCACTCAAGGCCCTGTGTGTGGGCACCCACACCCTTTGAAAAGTCTATGGTTTACCAATATACACCTTAGACTTTACAAAGGTGTATATTGGTGAAGCGGCCTATTAAAGCTAAATGATAAAATGCAATGACGCAAAACTATATTGGACTATAGTTTGTTGGGTAAATTGGCGTATTTAAATTTTACAAGAAAAGCGTAGTTGAAGGGTTGCAGTTTCAAAACTCAGTCTGAAAACGGCTCGCCCTCACTGACCTATGTATTTGGTTGCATTAAATAAATAAAAATTAAAAAAGGTGTCTACGAGCAAAACAATAACAGCTATTGGGGTGTGGGCAGTACTACCACAACTAAGTGACAACAACTATGTTTAGCCCCTTTAAAATGCAGTAAATGATGTGCAAGTTCACAATTATGTGAACATTATGCATGATGAGGACGTTAGCAAGAAATCTCAGGGGTTGGCAGCAGCACAATCATACAAAATAGGGTACAGACCGGTACATAGACTTCTAACAGGGTGGTGCACGCAGATAGAGATCCTGACAGAGGGACCAATTTCATTCAGACACTACAAAAATCCCCTGCACTCGCCAGTAATTGACGAAAAATGTAGAAAGATTAACTCAGACAGGCAGGATACATACAGCCTGCTGTAACACGGCGGACTGTCTGTATTAAACACCATTTTTTACAAACTACTGGCGAGTGCAGCGTATTTTTGGAATGTCTGGAGGACGTTAGCTGAACACAAGTTAGAAACTTGCTCGAAAATAAAAATAAATTACAAATATTGTTATGTCATGTGACAGGGATTAACGTGTTAAGAAACAAACCATTAAACCCCCCCAAAAAAAACAATAAGGGCAAAGAAATGCTACTTCAGCAAACAGTAGCACATGTCTCACAGCAGCCATTTTCTAGCACATGTTACTCCTGACACAAGCACGGCACATTACTGTTTAAACTATAAAAGTACTATACTGCTTACCTCAACGTGACGATGAGCCTTTCCTCAGGAGTAATGCTGCGCCTCATATTGGTGTCCATGAAGGTAAGGACAGTACGTAGAGACGACAGCAAGCGATCAAATGTACCCACTGATATCCGACAGAAGGAAAAGAACTTCTCCGGATGGCGGCAAAGATCTTGGTATAGGGTATGGAAGTGTCCTTTCCGGTAGCGTTGTGAAACAATCGGATGGACCCAAAATCGTCGCCTTCTACTCGGTTCCTCAGTCAACAAAGGAGTGCGCTGTCCCCAATGCCGAGAAACGAGCCAATGCAGTAAGACAAAATAACCTCTGTACTCCGGAAAGACTACAGAAAATGGCCACAAATGCATACTCAGGTGCTCTTCATTTATACCAGTATCCTGGGTGGAGATATTAAAATGACTTTTTTTAACCATTCCAGGATTTCTGACGGGCCGCAAAAATAACGGGAACACGGACACACGGAAGCACAACGGAAGCAAAAACGGCCACGGATCACGGAACCACGTTTTGCGGGACGTTAAAAAATACTGTTGTGTGCATGAGGCCTAAATCAGATTAAACTGTGTACTTAAGATGGCTATACACAAATTGGTTGGTGGCTGAACAATCACCTGTTGAAAGTTCGTTTCGCAGACAAGGACATACACATTTTTACTCCATATTGGCTGCTACAGTTGCTCAAACTACCCATAAATATTCAATGAAACTGGGCAATGGAGGAAGCATCTTTCTGGGAACATTCTATCAAAGAAAGTTTTCTCTTTAACAAGCGATCTTTCTTTCAACGAAAGATCTTTTGTCTGACTATTGGACAAAGATATTAAACATGGCCGACTTCTTTTCATATGATAGTGTGGTTATTGGTCAGCTAAAACAATTATTCATCGCTGAAATTTAACTGAGGAGCATTCGTTTTGGTTGAAATTGTCCCCTCTGATGAACTTTAGACTAATGTGTATGGCCACTATACTCTGACAATCCACTAGTTGATCGGGGAGGGTACACTTTTTGAACAGCCAAGGATGGGCTATTGATACACTAAGGATACCTATACACAGTGTGGATTATGTCAAGTTTTTCCTCTCAGATTTTTTTGTGCAGATAAAACTACCAAATAATACACCATCAGGAAGGTGTATGAGATCAGCCAAATCTCATGCACACTTTGCTTTTTTCTTAGGTGCAGAAATTGACCTGCCATGTGGATTTTGAAATCTGCAGCATGTCAATTGTTGTTTGTGACTGAAACAAAGTTAAAAGTACATTATATTATATATGGTGTCAGTATTAAAGGGGTTGTCTCACTTCAGTAAGTGGCATTTATCATGTAGAGAAAGTTAATACAAGCCACTTACTAATGTATTGTTGTTATCCATATTGCTTCCTTTGCTGGCTGGATTAATTTTTCCATCACATTATACACTGCTCTTTTGCATGGTTACAGACCACCCTGCAATTCAGAAGCAGTGGCAGTGCTTGCACAATATATGACAAAGCACTAGCCTTTGTGAGCTTCCGTGGTCCTGGCCACCAGAGAGGCTGACGCTTTCTTCTACAGTGTGCAAGCACGACCACCACTGCTGGATTGCAGGGTGTAACCATGGAAGCAAACAGTGTATAATGTGATGGAAAAATGAATCCAGCCAGCAAAGGAAGCAATATGGGCAATCACAATACATTAGTAAGTGGCTTGTATTAACTTTCTCTACAAGATAAATGCCACTTACTGAAGTGAGACAACCCCTTTAACTTCCTTCTAGAATTATATTCATCTGTTTTCTGTGGCCTTGAGATAGTCTTCAGAGCATCTGCAGACTATCTTGTCATGATTCTGTGAAGTGATCCAGTTCTGGGCGTGCAGCCAAGATTGAATAAACAGAAAACATAGATAAGAATAAGGGGAGTTTAAGGGATCATCCCTCTTCTGTACCAATCAATGTAAATGTAAAATGTTATATTTATGGTTTGTGAAGGTTGGCTTGTATCCGCCACCTTTATCTGTAAGAATAATATATTCTTACACACTGTTTCATTAAAGGGTTTCTGTCAGCAGCAAAATGGTTATTAACCTGGCTGACATTAGTGATATAGTTATGTTCAGCTGACATTAGTACATTAGTGCCATCTCACTGTGTGCCACCGTTATTCAGAAAAAAACTACTTTTATAATATGCAAATTAGCCTCTAGGAGCGGGGGGGGGGGGGGCGTTGCCCCTGCTCCTAGAGGCTCCGTTCTCCCACCTCTGGCCACGCCCTGCTTGATTGACAGGGCCAGTCAGCGCTGGTCTCCTCTTGCCAGCCCTGTCTGCTGTGGAAATCTTGTGCCTGCACCGTCCCGTTCAGTATTCGGCACAGACGCAATGAGTGAAGGACGCTCGCCGGCTGACGGCTTCACTCACTGCGCCGAATACTAAACGGGGCAGCGAAGGCACGAGAGTTCCACGGCACACAGGACCGGCAAGAGGAGACCAGCGCTGACTGGCCATGTCAATCAAGTGTAGCAGGGCGTGGCCAGAGGTGGGAGAATGGAGCCTCTAGGAGCAACGCCCCCCTGCCCCTAGAGCCTCATTAGCATATTATAAAAGTTTTTTTTCTCAATAACGGCGGCACACAAAGAGATGGCACTAATCTAGTTATATTCAGCTGACATTAGCACATCGCTAAGGTCAGCCAGATTAATAACCATTTTCCTGCTGACAGAAACCCTTTAAAGTGGAATGATCTTGGTGACACATACAGTTTGTGTCTCAAATTATTCTCTGATCCGAGCTCGGTAACTTTATACTAATTTGGATTTCACATGATAGTCAGTGGAACCTGATTAAGGCTCGATAACATTGTTGCATTTTGATTTTAGTGGTTATCACAATTTTCAATGATCTGCGGCAAAACTGCCTCAAATCTGTTCCAAAAATGGAATAAAACCACACAAACAGGACACCAAAAGCTCAATAAATAGTATAGATTTATGCACCTTTTTTGGGTGGTTTTCCTGCACACAAGTCTGCACCATGTACAGGCACCTTTTTTGGGTGGTTTTCCTGCACCATGTACAGGCACCTTTTTTGGGTGGTTTTCCTGCACCATGTACAGGCACCTTTTTTGGGTGGTTTTCCTGCACCATGTACAGGCACCTTTTTTGGGTGGTTTTCCTGCACCATGTACAGGCACCTTTAATCTGCCCCTCTCCTCCTATGTATGTGGTTCCATTTATAAAGATGGAAATGTTTGTCTGTCTACAAAAGCAGACTGTATAATAGAAAAGCAGTTCATCTATTTCCAAAGAGAGCCGGTACATAGCATATGTCATTCAGAAGACTTAATTATGCTCTCCGTCTTTCTTTACAATGTATTTTAAACATTGTTTCTATTGAATGAAGTTTGCGGTTTGTATTCAGACCAACCGACATAAATGTTAATTACAAATGAAATCTAATTGTCGCAATGTGCTGACAATAAACCCGTTTCTATGAACTGAAATCTCATTTATTTAATGTCAATATATTTAACTAGATTAAATATACATTGAGGTTTGCATAGCAAAGCCAAGAAGCCCTGCTTACCTCCACAGCAATCAGCCCCAAAGGAAAGATACAGTGTATAAGTGAATGAATAGCTTCCACACGGCAGAATCAATGCTATTGAAGTGCCGCATTCACTTACGCATACAAATATGAAACATGCTACATTTAAATCAATTGTGAAACACTTGTGTTTTATTATTTTGGGAGCCAGGTTCTTCTAAAGGTTCAATAGATTAATACCTGACATTAAAGTAAATGAAGTATTTTGACAGATTCACAATGACTGAAAAGAAAAAAAATCAGAACAAACATAGAAATCAATCGGAGCATAAACATAAATGTCTGTTATAAACCCCAGAACGGTGTGCTAATTATTACTTATCATTGATGAATGTGTGTGCTTTCTTACTCACTTATTGTATTATCCCCCCCTCCCCAGCCCTCTGTTTCACCATTCACCAGTTGGTGCTCTCTCCAGCAGCAGGCGCGTGGCAGTGATGTAATTGTGCCACAGACTACGCACAGGCTGATGATCATCCCCTGGATGGGGCATTGTCCTCAGCTCAGCAGGGGCATAGTGACTGCTGCTGGGGGGACCAGGATACACTCCATTCATTGGGGGAATGGGCCTAGGTGAATGTTACATAAAAAAAAAAAAAAAGGGGGCTTCTCTACTAAAAGGGGGCATAAGTACTGTGTGGGAGTACTAATAAAGCATAACTGCTATGTGGCGGTTGCAATGGGGACATAGCTAATGTGTGGGCACAAAGGGGGCATAACTACTGTGTGCGGGCACCAAAGGTGCATTATACTTTGTGGGGGGAACTAAAGGAGCATTCTATTGTTTTCAGACAATAATGGGGAACACTTACTATGTGGAGGCTTTAAAAGGGAATAATTACTGTGTGGGAGCACTAAGGGGACTGGGTGGGATTTGGCATGTATAGATAGGTATTGGGCGGAATTAGGCTACTTTCACATTTGCGTTCAGAACGGATCCGTCTGCATTATATTGTAAAATAAATTCTAAGTGTGAAAGTAGTCGCAGACGGATCCGTCCAGACTTTACATTGAAAGTCAATGGGGGGCGGATCCGTTTGAAAATTGAGCCATATTGTGTCAAATTCAAACGGATCTGCCTCCATTGACTTCCATTGTAATTCTGGACGGATCCGTTTGCCTCCGCACGGCCAGGCGGACATCCGAACGTTGCAAGCAGCGTTCGGGTGTCCGCCTGCTGAGCGGAGGACAAACGGTGCCAGACTGATGCATTCTGAGCAGATCCGCATCCACTCACAATGCATTAGGGCTGGACGGATCCGTTCGGGGACGCTTGTGAGAGCCTTCAAATGGAACTCACAAGCGGAGCCCCGAACGCTAATGTGAAAGTAGCCTAATAGGCATGGTTTAGGGTAAAATAAATGTAGTGTGCTAGGCTGGTGCTTTTTTCCTTACCTGGGCTTTTCAAAAGCAAGGAGATATGGGATGGCACAGAAGATTATGAAGTTCTGGTGATTGAAGCAATCAAAATTTGATATAACTGTACCATGATGTGAGTCTGGAAATAACTTAACACCTTAGTGACCACACACATTTTTTTCAAAATTGCATTCCAAGAGCTATAACTTTTAGTTTTTTCATCAATATACCTTTATTAGGCCTTATTTGTTGCAGGACAAGTTCTAGTTTTTCACGCACCATTTTGGGTAGATATAATCATTGATTAACACCAGCTATCTGTCTTAAACCCCGTTTGTTTACATCAGTAAAAAGGCGTATTGGTGGTCACTAAGGGGTTAAGAAGTGTCATTGGTGGGGAACTTATAGTGCAGTCATTAACAATGGCACGTAGACTTGCATCATATACATAAATGCAGTTTATGATGTATAACTCTGAGCAGTGTGGTGTTAATCACTGAGTTCCATAATGTTTTTTCAAACATTTGAAAACATTTCGTATATATGCAAAATTAGTAAAACTGTACAAAAGCATAAATTGTAGATAAGTGGTTGAGTGATTTTTAAACACGATCCTGAGTGTGCTTGGAAAGTTCAAGAAGAATGGCTCCAATTGCTGGTAGTGATTACGTGGCTCTACTCTGCGGGCTTCCCGCATGTTCACACATGTCAGATTGACCTATGGCACACCCACTGAGCTGCCAGCCTGAAATAGATCTTGAAGAACAATTCCAGCAATGAATGGGGAGATATCTGGATCCATGGGAGGTACAGGGCTGGTTCTAGCCGTATCAGAATTAGATTTTAACGTTCTATATGATATAATTAAATTTTCATTTTTTTATATCATTCATGGCATAACCCCTTTAAACTGTGTAGTGGCCATACTCGGATACTGCAGCATAGCTTCTATTCATGTGAATGCGAACTGATCTGCTGTATCTGAGAGTGAGTACTACACAGTGTGGAGATCTGTGGTGTTCTGGCTCCATACATAGTTTACTCCTTGGAACCATAGCTGCTCCTAGCAGCTAAAAGGACGGGATATTGGACCCCCACCAATCTAATAATGATGATCCGTCCTATAGATAGGCCATCAATATGTTAGTCCCGGAAACAATCATTTAGGCCATTGGGGTTCGGTGTGTTTTGGGGGCACTGTGATTGGCTCAGTAATGCAGTTATTGTGGCAGTCTCTGTTATAAGCAGGGGCGTAGCTATAGGGGGTGCAGAGGTAGCAGTCGCTACCGGGCCCAGGAGCCTGAGGGGCCCAAAGACCCTTGTGCCTCATAAGAATACACCGGTATTATAAAAAAATGTATGCAAGTTACACCTCTGGTTGGACAGAAGGGGTTAGGTTAAGAATTTGGTATGGAGGAGGGGGGGTGCAATTTAAATTTTTGCCTCATGCAGCACGAAGGTTTGAGGGAAGGGGGGCCCAAGCTGAACTCTTGCACCGGGGCCCATGAGCCTTTAGCTACGCCCCTGGTTATGAGGGCTTTATAGCTGGCACTGTTGAGCAACGACAGCGGTTGGAAACTACATGTATACATAGAGTATATCATGAAGCTACTTTCCCCTTGACAAGACTAACAAAAAATGGATGTCTGCAACACTTTTTTGGCTATCTAGATTTTTTATTATTTGTTCTCTTTCTTGAACTGTACTCTCCAACCAGTGTCGGACTGGGGTACCTAGGGACCACCAGTAAAATTTATTTTGGGGGCCCACCGTACGGATAAATTCAAATATAATAAATAATCAAAATTTTTTTTTTATATGAACATAAGCTGGTTGAGGTGCTGTACACTGAATATATGTATGTAGTGCAGTAAGTCTACTGTGTTATGTGCCACATGTGCAGGGGGTGGGAGTCTTGGGGCCCACCTTGCTCAGGGGCCCACCGGGGGATTCCCCTGTACCCCTGTGGGCCAGTCCGAGCCTGTCTACAACTGTATCCTTTTGGAGGTAGTCACAAAGTTCTAGTCAACTTTGTTCCTCAAACCTCTGCGCTTTAGATATTGCACTAGCTCCATCCTATTTTAATGTGAGAATGTATTCCGGATCAGTATTCTCTCTGTGAAATTACATTGCTCAACTGCTGATATACCACACACACTAATTCAAAATCCATTTACAATACATCTGGCCCTCTCTCACTATGTTCATAATAAGCATATCAAATAATATTCCTCTCTCTGCATTTTCACTACAAGAAGCTGTATTAATCGTAACCGGTAAATGTGCTTTTAATAAAACCGGGGAGGATTACCTCTTACCAGTTTCAGAGAGTCGATGCAAAGTACATACTGTTAAAAATGTATTGTGTATTAATTTATATTACTGTTAAAGAATGACAAAAATGCTAATGTCTCCCCTAAAACCATGTTAAAGATGCAGTACTACTATATATAAATGTGTTTAGAGACATTAGGCACATGAGAAGGATTTAATGTCTATGATTTTGCAGTTTCAACTTCCTCTCTTCTAGCTTTTCATGGTTTAATGCCATTGTTAACCTGCAGGGGGCAATGTTGTATCACATAAAAATGTTGTTTTGTTTTTGAATGAGCAAAAAAAATAAATAATGGAAAAAAATTAAAATTGAACAAAGCTAAAAAGCATAACATTTGGTCAGGAAGAATATCTTTTTGTTAAACAGTGCAGTCCTTGGTTCCCTTGATGCAACATCTTTTATATATGAATTGCAAAGTAGCCTTTAAAAAAACGACCAAAAGTTCAAAATTATTGCCCTTGCATTTTCTTGCATAGAATGTTTTCCTAATTGCCATTCAGTACCCAATTACACTGTGCATTTCTAAAACAGGGAACTATTTGGGGGTTGATTATATGCAAAGATGCATGCCTTGGGGATTGTGTGGAAATATATTTGGCTGGTCGACTAAAAGAACAAATATGTTTTTTTTTTTGTACAAAATGTGCATTCCCAATTATCCCCTACCCTTTTGTTTAGCACAGACATTAGGAACACATTGAAACAGTTCATGAGTGGTCCAGTATTGTGAGCATTTTAGTACCTACCCTCTCATATTACATCTCATTTCAGAGATTGTTAAAACTTTCTGCTTTGGATCTATGGCAACTAAATCTCTGTTTGCTGACAGTAGATTTCCATTATCTTATCTATAGGCTCTATTGCCTTACATTAGTAACTAGCAGAAGGACCCGGCTTCACACGGTATATTTAATCTATTTCATTTAAGGTTTCTGTGTGTTGTTAAAAGATATCGACAGTTTCCCCCATAACAGTGACCTCTAGAGCACCCCGCCCCACTGTCTGCTGAGCTGTGCATCTAATCCTATCCTGTGTGATACTGTCTGCTGAGCCGTGTATCTAATCCTATCATGTGTGATACTGTCTTCTGAGCTGTGTATCTAATCCTATCCTGTGTGATACTACCTGCTGAGCTGTGTATCTAATCCTATCCTGTGTGATACTGCCTGCTGAGCTGTGTATCTAATCTTATCCTGTGTGATACTGTCTGCTGAGCTGTGTATCTGATCCTTGCTGAGCTGTGTATCTAATCCTATCCTGTGTGATACCATCTGCTGAGCTGTGTATCTAATCCTATCCTGTGTGATACAGTCTGCTGAGCTTTGTATCTTATCCTATGCTGTGTGATATTGTCTGCTGAGATATGTATCTAATATCCTATCCTGTTATCTAATCCTATCCTGTGTGATACTGTCTGCTGAGCTGTGTATCTAATCCTATCCTGTGTGATACTGCCTGCTGAGCTGTTTATCTAATCCTATCCTGTGTGATACTGTCTGCTGAGCTGTGTATCTAATCCTATCCTGTGTGATACTGTCTGCTGAGCTGTGTATCTAATCCTTGCTGAGCTGTGTATCTAATCCTAGCCTGTGTGATATTGGCTGCTGAGCTGTGTAGCTAATCCTATCCTGTTTGATACTGTCTGCTGAGCTGTGAATCTAATCCTATCCTGTGAGATACTGTCTGCTGAGCTGTGTATCTAATCCTATCCTGTGTAATACTGTCTGATAAGCCGTGTATCTAATCCTTGCTGAGCTGTATATCTAATCCTATCCTGTGTGATACTGTCTGCTGAGCTGTATATCTAATCCTATCCTGTGAGATACTGTCTGCTGAGCTGTGTATATAATCTTATGTTGTGTGATATTGCCTGCTGAGCTGTGTATCTAATCCTATCCTGTGTGATACTGTCTGCTGAGCTGTGTATCTAATCCTATCCTGTGTAATACTGTCTGATAAGCCGTGTATCTAATCCTTGCTGAGCTGTATATCTAATCCTATCCTGTGTGATACTGTCTGCTGAGCTGTGTATCTGATCCTTGCTGAGCCTTGTATCTAATCCTATCCTGCGACACTGTCTGCTGTGTATCTAAAACTATTGTGTGATACTGTCTGCTGAGCTGTGCATGTCATCGTGTAGCCCTAGCCTAAAGCTGACTTATAGCATTGAATAAAAATGGCTGGGATGTTTTGTATTGGCTAATACAGGTAATTTTTGGGGAATATTTCAGGAACGGTACGTCCTAGAGAGCTGAGACCGGGTCTAAAACCTTCCCAGATACCAGATGTACCTGTGTGCCAAATTTGGTGAAGATCGGTCCAGCTGTTTGGTCGCGCATAAAGAACGTATAGACAGACAGACATAAACAGATTTTTATAATATAAGAGATATATTGAATAAAAGCACACCAGGCTACCAGTATGCGGCATATAAAGTATCAGAGCCCTGTCTTGTTAGAGATTTGTAGAAAATAATAGCATCTGCTTTACATATTTACTGTGAATCTGTGCACACCAGAGGGCTTATTCTCCTGTCTTTGGATCAATATGTTTAGCATATGCTATATCAGAACAAGGTAAAGTTTCGGGATATATATATATATATATATATATATATATACAGTACAGACCAAAAGTTTGGACACACCTTCTCATTCAAAGAGTTTTCTGTATTTTCATGACTATGAAAATTGTAGATTCACACTCAAGGCATCAAAACTATGAATTAACACATGTGGAATTATTTACATAACAAAAAAGTGTGAAACAACTGAAAATATGTCATATTCTAGGTTCTTCAAAGTAGCCACCTTTTGCTTTGATTACTGCTTTGCACACTCTTGGCATTCTCTTCATGAGCTTCAAGAGGTAGTCACCTGAAATGGTCTTCCAACAGTCTTGAATGAGTTCCCAGAGATGCTTAGCACTTGTTGGCCCTTTTGCTTTCACTCTGCGGTCCAGCTCACCCCAAACCATCTCGATTGGGTTCAGGTCCGGTGACTGTGGAGGCCAAGTCATCTGGCGCAGCACCCCATCACTCTCCTTCATGGTCAAATAGCCCTTACACAGCCTGGAGGTGTGTTTGGGGTCATTGTCCTGTTGAAAAATAAATGATGGTCCAACTAAACGCAAACCGGATGGAATAACATGCCGCTATATACAGTACATATGCACATATGTATTGAGTAGTTGGGAATGTATTAATAATGCAGATTCTAAATTGCAAACTGCAAACCAGCAGTAGACCAGAAACCCCTTAGTACCTCCCTGGTGAATAATATGCTATGCTGCCACTGGTGTTTTCTCTGTAAGGATCTTTGTTGGCTTTAAAGAGGAATAACACCAACTGAGCATCATAGGACTTTAGTGGATTCTCGGAACAATAAGCTTTCTTCTGCATAAATTAATGTAGGTCAAATATTGGATTAGAAGAGGCTCACCATATAGATTGCCTGGGGTTTTAATATTAATGACCTATGCATAGGATAGGCAAGCATTATGGCCTATTCATTATCAGGCACAGCACTATACATTCTGTAGTTGCTGTGTATGGTACAATGCTTAGCGCTAGCAAGCTGCTATACCATGCACTGAATCTATAGCATAGATTACATTGTTCTTGGAAAATAATAAAGAAGTTGCAGCACTCACTGCAATACTGCAGCCTCTTCAAGCAGCTGAGAATCAGACTCTCAATTGGTCTAATATTGATGACCTATGCTAAGACTAGATCATACATATTAAAATTCCAGAAAGCCTGTTTACCCAAATAGTGGAGAAACTGATTCGTTGTGAAGATGAATCAGGCGTGGATCAGCCAGGATTTTAAAACACCAGTGCCTGATGCATCAGACTAGATCCTCCATGGTGCCACACCTAAACTTTGTCAAAAGAGACCTGTTTTTTCTAGCTACCTGGTTCAGCTACTATTCTGATTTTGCCACCCACCTGATGCAACACCTGCAGCCAGGTGCTCCCACTGCCAACCACCACTTTCAGCTGGTACTGGTATTGCCCCTTCCCTCTCCCCATTCTGTCACTGGGCCACTCTGTGGTCTCCTCATGCTGCTTCCACATCACCACTCTGTCACTGGACCACTCTGTGGACTTCTCATGCTATTCCCACGCTCCCCACTCCATGAATGGGCCACTATTTTGCCTCTTTGGCCTGGCTGACATCATCATTTATTTGACTCTTCTGATCTGTCAGAAGGAAGGAAAAATAAAACACACAACGGATCCTGTCTATGTAGCAGCTGTAAGGCCTGTATGACATGGTCCCTATTTTGCATCAAAATGGGCTTATGATTTGGTACAAGGAGTGGGTACAAAACACAGAAGTCAAGCAAATATTCCATTCACGTGTCATCTCTGCTTTGGATCCACTCCAGGTTTTTTTTTGGGTGGGGGGGGGGGCTTTAGCAATACTGATGGATTACTGACCAAATGCTGACCGAGTGAAGGCGGATGCTCATCAGACAGGATCCGTTTCTTCGGGGTTATAGTTCTGATTGATCAGATGAAGGGCAAAATAATCAGTGACGTCAACGCAAATTTACTTCTGACACCCTCTCCACTCTGCCAGGGGGCTCTATTTGTATGATCATTTAATAGAACAGGTTCTGTATACATCTATGTGGAATCAGCTGACGACGGTGTAAAAGAAGTCCGCTCTTTCACGCTATAGTAGGATCTTGGGTCTCTGCACGGTTCTTTATACCTGGTGCTAACATTGACCTGTAAGGCTGAGTTCACACTTGAGTTATCTGGTCAGTTTTGGTCCCATAACTGCCCAAATAAGTGAAGTGTGCTGTGATTCTAAGAGCGACGCCTGTCATCTGCATGCAATACTGACTCACAGTATTATTTCACTACCACAACAGACTCCCTATGCGTGTTACTGCAAGGAACAGTGTTCTACACCACTATAAAGACTTTCTGCAGCCAGGAAATAGCTGTTTTTAACTCGATTCGCCACAAATAAATTTGGATTGAATCTTTTTGGAAAATTTGTCGAACCGACTCAATTTTTTTTGGAAATTTGCTCATCTCTAGAAATAATGAACGGAAAGCATTTTGATTGCATTAATGACATCAAAGGTAATGGGACAGCAGCTCTAAAGACCATTCCACAAAACCAGTTCCAAAATTGCTTGGACAACATTAATATTATTAAAATTGTTCTTCCAATAACATCTTTACAGTATGCAGTCTAGCTATGATCATTTCATGTATATATTTTTTTAAATGCTAATGTGCAAGCAATAAAATAACACTTTAAATTGGATTTTAAATCTTGATACTTTAAGTAAGACTATCCAATATTTCTTTATTAAACTATGCCTTCATAATATATAATTTTTGCATACGGGCAGCTGATGAGCTGCCCATATAGACATATGAAACGGCTAATTTTGACCACCTCAGTAAACCAGTGTTTGAGAGATATACATGAACGATCATTTGTAATGGGTGTCAGTAGACTATCTTCTGCCAAAAATCTGTCAAGTTAGATTATTTGTGAATTGTCAGCTAAAACTACACAGATATGGCATGATTAACCAATTGCTTACCAGTTTGTAGAAGCCCACTCTGCTTCCTTATCTGCATGTGTTGACGATATGAATGATCTGACAGAAAACTGATCAGTCACATGCTCATTGATCATAGTACTACTATATGTGTAGGGACAGCTTTATAGCTATGTTGGATATGGCTCAATTATAATACGAAGGGGGCATAAGCAGTGGACTCTGCTCTATTGTTCATTATAGCATAATATGTTTATAATAAAGTTGTCAGAAGCCTTAGGTGTTTAACCTTTTTGGCATGATATGTTGAATGGTCATCTACTGAAATCCTTGAACATGCGTTTGAGCATATACTACTTTAACTGCCTGCAAAGCATTAACTTGACCCTCAGGTTTGAAAATAAAATTTCACATTAACTGGGAATGAACAGAACACTTACCCAGAGCCTTCCTTTCCATCTTTTTAGTTCTAGATCTGCTATTTCTTTTGTTTCATTTTGCCATCCAAGATTGACCACTTCTTAAACTATCTGATGAACTTTGTAGCACAAGACACTTCCTACTTGCCCAATAAAACTCTTAACTGGCCAGCGTTGTTTACATGAGCAGTGTTTGCCAATCCAAGAGCAGCAGAAGGTAGCTTGGGCTACCAAGCAGTCTGACTATATTGAATGGCAGAACAGGAGCACACAAACTGACAGATTAGAGGCTGAAAAGATGAAAAGGAGGGCACCAGGTATGTGTTGAGAGTGTTCCCTAGTTAATGTTATTTTTTGTTGAACTGGACAACCACGTTAAGTCAACATTTCTCTCTCTGAGAAGGAAAAATAGTTGATCCCAGCCAGGGCACCCCTTTATCATGTATTTCATAGCATCAATAACATCCAGTTTGCTGTACCATACTGTATGTAGGAAATAAAGAGGGATCCTGCCACATACCTGCCCATTCTCTGTTGCAACATGGCTTGTTCTGTTGCTGTGGCAACCAGCTCCACTAATAATTTGGCTGGTACGCCTATCTAGGATCAGGGACGCCTGACCAATCTGGCTCGGTACCAGTGTTGCATGCTTACTGTCAGTAGGAGATTTAAACAGGAAGCTGCTGGCAACAGGCATCTGTGATTAGTCTTCATTGCCACTCCTGTCCAGGACCTTGCCTCTGACTGCCAATTATATTTCTGATGTTACCTCCTTGTATTGACCCTACCTGTTATTTGACACTAATTTTATCCATTAAAAATGATCATACAATTTTGCTTCTGATGAGTGTGTATAAGCCTTCACCTCTCTGTGGTGCTGTTTAATATGACATAAATCAGTCAGATATCTGCTTCTGTTTGTAACAGCTCTCTCCCCCTCCCTTCTCTTATTGTTAGAGATAGCAGTAGGATGTTTTACATGGCAAATGTTTAGAGTGGACAGGGGGTTGTAGATAGGGAGGAAGGCACACACAATGCAGTTTGCAGGGTGAGGGCTGCATATCTGTAATGACCCAGAGTGCCATTACCACTCTTTAGCACCTTGCTACTGTCTCCAATATGCTAACTTATTTCACCATAATGTATTTTGTGTCACACCTGAATAATGTGCATATTTATTCCTTTAAAACTTGCTGTGTTAGCATGTAATGTGCCTGGTTCACCAGCAGATGGCGGCATCCAAGGCAGAGATAGTTTCCCTGGAGAGGAACCTCCTAGTTCCTTCCAGTCCTCTCTAGAGGAGGAGGAGTTAGTTAGTGTGAGTCAGTCTAGCCTACCTCCTCCTGGGGAAAGGTTGTGTGTTGGCTAGCAGAGCACTGTCTGCTCTGCTAGGCCCAGATGCCCAGCTTCTGAAGTCTACATTGTTGCTTGTCCCCACCTGGGCTTGCATTGCCTTAAACTCCAAGCTAAGAGAGCTTGATGCCAGGAAGAAGTTCCTAGGATTAAAGTAAGAAACAAGCTAAGTTCCAGCAGTAGAGAAAAGTTCCAATTTACTCCAGCTAACATAGCAGAGCTGAGAAAGCTACAGCATAGGAGTGCTAAGTTTGTTGCAGAAGTGTTTGCCTGTCAAAGTTAAGTCAATACCTGCTGATGACCAAGATACTGTTTGGATTACTGTTTATGCCAAGTAAAGCTGTTTTCAACGTTAATGCCAAGTCTGGACTCTGATTATTCTACCCATTCATCACCCAAGTTCCACAACCCCTTTTTGCACTTGCTTTGGACTACACCACATCTGGGATTCAAGGATATCCAGGTAGGAGCACCGTGACATGTGTATACAACATCTTCAGAGAGCGTAGGCCATTCTACACCACTCTGGCAATCCTTTACTGTTTAATTACATTAGATAGTTAGTTAGCTTATATATAATATAGATAGTTAGTGGGAGATAGTCAGTGTAGATTAGATAGTGATATATTGTAGTTGATAGGTTCCAGTGCAGGGTGTTAGGTAGTGTGATAGGAATTACTGTTTCTCTGCTGTCCAAACATGCATGCTACAGACATAGTGCTGTGATGTCACAACTTCACAACAGTACATAGTGCACCAATCAGTAATATGTAGTCAGACCCACTAAAATGTGAAGTTGCACGTATTGCACCAAAATATGTGCATCATTAATTGCCGATTTGCGCAATCGCAAATATATTGGAGCACTCTATCTGCATATAAAGCTAATGTAATGTTCTGCCGTGCCAAACATTTTCTCCAGTCTCAGGAAACTTCTAGCAGCTTGAAAAATGTAGCAACAGTAACCAACGCCTATATTGCACGCGCAATAAGCGCATATTACATTGCTGATTTTCGCAATCAAGAAAATAATCGCAAATTCTCGAATATATGAGGAATATTCGCCCAAATATTTGTGAAATATCGCAAATTTGAATATGTAGTCAGACCCACTAAAATGTGAAGTTGCACGTATTGCACCAAAATATGTGCATCATTAATTGCCGATTTGCGCAATCGCAAATATATTGGAACACTCTATCTGCATATAAAGCTATTGTAATGTTCTGCCGTGCCAAACATTTTCTCCAGTCTCAGGAAACTTCTAGCAGCTTGAAAAATTTAGCAACAGTAACCAACGCCTATATTGCACGCGCAATAAGCGCATATTACATTGCTGATTTTCGCAATCAAGAAAATAATCTCGAATTCTCGAATATATGAGGAATATTCGCCCAAATATTTGTGAAATATCGCAAATTTGAATATTGCCCCTGCTGCTCATCACTAGTAATGATAGGCATATCCTTACCATCAAGGATGATTACTGGATAGCCATGGTTTTAGACCCTTGCTATCAAAGCAAAATTGAAGAATATGTTCCTGTTGCTGTCAGATTGGTCAGATTGGTTTATTACCAGGATACATTATGCTCGCAGCTTGCCACAGCTTTTGCCAAGGAGACACCTGCCACTGTGTGTCTGACCAGGAGGTCCCTCTCGGCCCCTCACAGAGTCACCCAAATCTTTACT
This sequence comes from Bufo gargarizans, assembly GCF_014858855.1. Lineage (NCBI taxonomy): Eukaryota > Metazoa > Chordata > Amphibia > Anura > Bufonidae > Bufo > Bufo gargarizans. Next base: position 197,276,235 of record NC_058080.1, read on the forward strand.
ACTACCAGCAGAAGCTGCAGAAGCAGCATCCAGTTCAGTCTCATGAACATGGTGAAGTTTTTTTTCATATGCCACTCAAACCAGCAAACAGAAACGTGCCGCTTGAACAACCAGGTTCAGTCCTCCCTGGATTGCAGCCTCTCTCCAGCTCATACTGTGTTCCCCTATTCCTTCGACTCCTGGGCAGCCATATTGAAACAGTGGCTGGACCTGGCCTTGTTTGAGCTCTCAGTATAGTCTCTTCCAGCCTCTATCTAGTGTCATCTCAGAGAGGATTTCCAATATTAATGGATGTGTGTATAAGCAAGGGCAGTGATCTGTCCCTGTGAAGGGATAATTTTTGGATTTGTAGTCTCAACAAGCCACAGTTTTTTTTTTTTTTTTTTGTAACACTGTGTGCTTTTAAATACAGAAATGACAATTCCTGGATGGTTTCTAGTATGAAAAAGCATAAGAAATCCGAGAGTGCAGCATGTTGTGGGGAGTGAGGAGAGAGATCAATAATTCCTAAAAAATAAAAAAGAGATAACAAAAATATACAGTACAGACCAAAAGTTTGGACACACCTTCTCATTCAAAGAGTTTTCTTTATTTTCATGACTATGAAAATTATAGATTCACACTGAAGGCATCAAAACTATGAATTAACACATGTGGAATTATATACATAACAAAAAAGTGTGAAACAACTGAAAATATGTCATATTCTAGGTTCTTCAAAGTAGCCACCTTTTGCTTTGATTACTGCTTTGCACACTCTTGGCATTCTCTTGATGAGCTTCAAGAGGTAGTCACCTGAAATGGTTTTTACTTCACAGGTGTGCCCTGTCAGGATTAGTAAGTGGGATTTCTTGCCTTATAAATGGGGTTGGGACCATCAGTTGCGTTGTGGAGAAGTCAGGTGGATACACAGCTGATAGTCCTACTGAATAGACTGTTAGAATTTGTATTATGGCAAGAAAAAAGCAGCTAAGTAAAGAAAAACGAGTGGCCATCATTACTTTAAGAAATGAAGGTGAGTCAGTCCGAAAATTTTGGAAAACTTTGAAAGTGTCCCTAAGTGCAGTCACAAAAACCATCAAGCGCTACATAGAAACTGGCTCACATGCAGACCGCCCCAGGAAAGGAAGACCAAGAGTCACCTCTGCTGCGGAGGATAAGTTCATCCGAGTCACCAGCCTCAGAAATTGCAGGTTAACAGCAGCTCAGATTAGAGACAAAGTCAATGCCACACAGAGTTCTAGCAGCAGACACATCTCTAGAAAAACTGTTAAGAGGAGACTGTGTGAATCAGGCCTTCATGGTAGAATATCTGCTAGGAAACCACTGCTAATGACAGGCAACAAGCAGAAGAGACTTGTTTGGGCTAAAGAACACAAGGAATGGACATTAGACCAGTGGAAATCTGTGCTTTGGTCTGATGAGTCCAAATTTGAGATCTTTGGTTCCATCCACCGTGTCTTTGTGCGACACAGAAAAGGTGAACGGATGGACTCTACATGCCTGGATCCCACTGTGAAGCATGGAGGAGGAGATGTGATGGAGTGGGGGTGCTTTGCTGGTGACACTGTTGGGGATTTATTCAAAATTGAAGGCATACTGAACCAGCATGGCTACCACAGCATCTTGCAGCGGCATGCTATTCCATCCGGTTTGCGTTTAGTTGGACCATCATTTATTTTTCAACAGGACAATGACCCCAAACACACCTCCAGGCTGTGTAAGGGCTATTTGACCATGAAGGAGAGTATTGGGGTGCTGCGCCAGATGACCTGGCCTCCACAGTCACCGGACCTGAACCCAATCGAGATGGTTTGAGGTGAGCTGGACCACAGAGTGCTAAGCATCTCTGGGAACTCCTTCAAGACTGTTGGCTACTTTGAAGAACCTAGAATATGACATATTTTCAGTTATTTCAAACTTTTTTGTTATGTATATAATTCCACATGTGTTAATTCATAGTTTTGATGCCTTCAGAGTGAATCTACAATTTTCATAGTCATGAAAATAAAGAAAACTCTTTGAATGAGAAGGTGTGTCCAAACGTTTGGTCTGTACTGTATATATAAAAAGATCTGAGTTTTAGAAGTCCCCACAGTATCATGTACCAATTTTGATGAATTGGACACAAAACTAATTTCAAGAACTTTGCTCATCTCTAGCCCGAACCTATTGTTCGGTAAATTAACACGCTAGATGGAGCAATGCTTTATGTGACACGTGTTAAAATGAGTCCAGCTGCAATACACAATACAACAGTCTATCTGGAATACACCACACATTTCTGTTTTTCCCTCCTCCTCTAACTCTTACACAACTGACATATGGCTTCAGATGAACTAATTTCAATAGCCGTCTACAAGTTGATAGCTGGGATAATGGGAAATAAACAACCATGCTTTTTGTTGGAAAGGGAAGATCTGGAAATTGACCAGCAAAAGGGTATGACCACATGGTAAGATTTTTGCCTACAGTTTTAGAAGCGAAAAACAGGAGTGAATCATAACAGGAGAGAAAGTATATAGGACAGATATGACTTATCCTCTTTTTTTTTTTTATTCACTTCTGGTTTTGGCTTTCAAACCTGTATCAGGAAACCTGACTGCATGGCCTCCCCTCAACAGTCCTGTGTTTCTTTGAATGAGTCTCTGTATACATACAATAGGCCTCCACTCGCAGTTCTTTATTGAATGGAATACAGCGTGTTGGACACATGCGCAACATTACTCACAAGAGTATTGCTTGACTAGCAGGGAAGGATACAGTGCTCCTCATTCTTTTCAGTTTTGATGAATGAGACCTGCATGATAAGCATTATCCGGTACAAATCACCTTATTTCACCATCACCTTATTTCCTTCACATATTAATACAGTTTTGACCTGAAATACAGATTTACAAACAAAGAGTAGCTAGGGTGAAATGTAATCATCAAAGTTCATTCAGCTCTCAATATCTTTTGTCTTACCTATTATTGTTAGTGCAAGAAAAATTTGAAATAGGTTTATACCTTCAGTGTGACCTTTGTACAAGACTTATTCATTAGAAGATCTAATAGTTATATTTTCTCTTAGAAGCATTACCTTTGCAATCTGAAATCACCCTATACGTTCCTTCTTAAAGACGCTGCTTAAGTATGTTGACATTTCAGAAGGCATTTTTGTGAAACATGATATGACCACCCAAACAGTAATTACATTTAATTGAATTTATGCCAAATCAGTCATGCCTTCCATCTGGAGTCCTGTTATACAACATATTATAAATTCTACATGGAGAGATGGAAAAGATTGAGGAAAAAAATACTGAAAGTACATAGACTTTTTTCTGTTTACTGACTTCTATATACAGACTAGAATATGTAGCCTGAATGTTTTGCCCAGTGTCCCAAACATTGTGACCATAGAGGCACATTCTATTGTATCACTGTATCCAGGACGGCGATACAGTTAAATGTTGCATCAGAACAAGGTAGCCAACAGCTCTCTATCCTGCAATTAACTCTTATAGGCCACAGGCTTAAAGGCATGAGGCCCATTAGAGGAACCATCTCTGACATGCTGGCAACGCACACGGAGACAGGGAGCAGCAGTGAGGTAAGTATTTGATTATTTTTCTTTTATTTGTCATTATGGCTATGGATACTAGTGGGGTGCTATGGATATTACTATTGAAAAAGCATTTTAACTACCTGGGGCATTAAAACTACTGGATGTTATACAGCACCCATTACCTACTGAAGCACTCTAGGGGGAATTTTAACTACTGGGGGGCACTATAAGAGGCATTTTAACTGCTGGGTGTATTATAGCAGCCATTTTAATTACTGGGAGTACTTTACCTACTGGGGGCACTACAGCGCCATGTTATCTACTGGTGCACTCTAGGGAACCAAATTTATACTGGGGACACTATAGAGAAGCCTTCTTACTACTGGGTGCACTATGATTGGCATTATTATTGGGGCAGTATGGAAACATTTTAGGGAATATTTTACTAGAATGAAAAATTTTATTTTGCTGTTTTGACGAATTTCACAAAGATATTGTGACAAATTACTTAGTGCGAGATCTTCAATCAAGATGGCTATTGCAGCCATCTTAACGCTCAAATGGATGGTGAGTATGTAATTATTTTTTTTTTAACCCCCATTTCAGGGAAAATGTATTAATTACCATAAAGTACAAGGAACTTCAGCTTTGTGGCGAATGAAATTTTTCTGGAAATTCTGATCAAAATTCATATCGAAATTAACTCAGCACTATTATTGTTGGTAGGACTTTCATATTACTATGCAGAAACTATCTGTATGGCAGTATAATTTTTGCAGTATAGTATTTTGGGGTATTGCGGAGTACAGCTGACAGAGTATTAGGGTTAGCAGCAGGATAACAGTCTGTGTGTCAAACTCTGTAGAGATTAGACATGGCTAGAAGAAGTAATTGTGGCTGAAAAGAGAGGAGGAAAGAGAGCATCTACATCAGAGGAGATGTCTGGAGGAGGCACTGGATATAATAGATATGTCATGCTGTGTAGTCCTGATTCCTAAATAGAGATGAGCGAATTTCTAAAAAATTTGATTCATCCGGTTCAACAAATTTTCTGAAAAAAATTGGTTTGATCCAAGTTTATTCGCTGCAAATAGTGTTAGAAAATGGCTAGTTCCTGGCTGCAGAGAGCCTTTATAGTGGTGTAGAACATTGTTGCCTTACAGTAACAAGCATAGGGAGTATGCTGTGGTAGTGAAACAATACTGTGAGTCAGTATGACATCAGATGACAGGCGTCGCTCTTAAAATCACTGCACACTTCACTTATTTGGGCAGTCACGGGGCCAAAACTGACCAAATAACTCAAGTGTCAGGTCAATGTTAGCGTCAAGAAGAAGCACACTCTTTTTACACCGACGTCAGCTGATAAAAAGTAGAGCTTCCCCGACAGAGTGGAGAGGGTGTCAGCAGTACGTTTTTGTTGACGTCACTGATTATTTTACCCCTCCTCTGATCCGTCAGAACATTAACCCCAGAAAATGTATTCTATCTGTGGAGCATCCACCTTCACTCGGTCAGCATTTGGTCAGTAATCCATCAGTATTGCTAAAGTCCAAAAAAACTGGAGTGGATCCAAAACAGAGATGACATGTGAATGGAACATTTGCAAGTCTTCTCTGTTTTTTACCCACTCCTACTTGTGGCTACCAAATCATTAGCCAATTCTGATGCAAAATAGGGACCATGTCATACAGGCCTTACAGCTGCTACATAGACAAGATCCGTTGTGCATCTTATTTTTCCTTCCTTCTGACAGATCAGAAGAAGGGTAAAAAAAAAATAAGGATGTCAGCCAGGCCAAAGGGCAAAATTGTGGCCTAGTCGTATAGTGGGGATGGTGGTAATAGCATGAAAAGTCCATAGAATGGCTCTATGACATAGTGGTGAGTTGTAAGCATCATGAGGAGACCAAAGAGTGCCACAATGACAGAATGAGGAGGTTGCGGCAGTAGCAGTATCAGGAGGAGGCCACAGGGTGGCACAATGACAATGTGGAGGTGGAGACAGCAACTACATGAGGTAACCATAGAGTGGCACAATGACAGTGTGGAGGTGGCAGCAGCATCATCAGGATGCCACAGAGAGGTACAATGACAGAGTGTGGAGGTGGCATAGAGGCAACATCAATAGGAGGCCACAGGGTGGCACAATGAAAGTGTGGAGGTGGCAGCAGCAGAATGAGGAGACCGCAGAGTGGCACAATGACAGAGTGTGGAGTTGGCAGCAGTAGCATAAGGAGGAGGCCACAGGTTGGAGCAATGACAAAGTGTGGAGATGGCAGCAGCAGCATCAGGAGGCCACAGAGTGGCAAAATGACAGTGTGGAGGTGGCAGCATCAGGAGGCCATAGAGTGGCACAATGACAGAATGTGGAGGTGGTGGCATCAGCAGCATCAGGTGGAGGCCATAGGGTGGAACAATGACAGTGTGGAGGTGGCCACAGCAGCATCAGGAGGCCACAGAGTGGCAAGGTGACATAGTGTTGAGATTGCAGCGGCATCAGGAGACCACAGAGTGGCAAGGTGACATAGTGACAGGGTGGCAGCAGCATCAGGAGACCACAGAGTGGCAAGGTGACATAGTGTGGAGGTGGCTGCAGCATCTGGATGTCATGCCCTACTCAGGTCATGTGCGGAGGTCTGCTAGGTTAGCAGCACATGTGTAGCCTTTTGTTGTTATTTTGGAGTTGAGCTGTATCCGCCTCCCTTTAGGTGCACTGGGTGGGGTCATTGGTATGAGCTTAAATTGCGCCCACTCCCAGTGTCCTGTGCAGGTTATAGCTTCTGTCTTGTTCAGAGGAAGGAAGGAGGGAAGGATTGCTGTTCTTGCTCAGTACAAGATAAGTTGGTTTTGTTTTCTTGTGATTGTCTGTCTAGGCTGTTAGAGAGAAGCCTGCCCCCTCCAGGTCCTGAGGGAGCAGGCTGCCTCTTTCCCCCTTTCACCATCTTAGGGATCTTCAGCCTAGGCACGAGGATACATTCATTCCCACCTTCAGGGTCTGAATGTGGGCATAGAAGTCTAGGGAGAGCTGGTAGGGATTTGTCAGGAGGTGACCTTTATCCCCAGCTTCTTGCCTAGACATTTGTTTTGTTGTATTCTGTGTATCTTGTATCCTGTCCAGCGTGACACTGGAGACCACATAGTGACCCAGTGACAGAGTGTGGTGGTGGGTGGCAATACCAGTACCAGCTGAAGATGGTGGGTGAAAGAAGGAGCAATCGTCATCATATGTGTGGCATCAGGCGGGTGGCAGAATCAGAATAGTAGCTAAGGCAGGTATCCAGAAGAAACAAGTCTCTTTTGTCAAAGTGTTGGTGTGGGACCATGGATGATCTAGTCTGATGCATCAGGCATTTGTGGGTGGAAATCCTGGCTTATCCATGCCTGATTCATCTTGACAAAGGTCAATCTCTCCACATTTTGGGTGGACAGTGAGTTCTTCTTGGGGTAACTATGGTGCCTGCCACACTAAACACCTGCTCTGATGCCACACTACTGGCCGGGCAGGACAGCTTTTCCAGGGCAACCTTTGCCAGTTACGGCCAAAAATCCAGTTTGGCTGCCCAGTAGTCCAGCGGATATTCAATGTTGGGTGGCAGGGTGCTGTCCAAGTATGCCACCACCTGCTGGTTCATGTCCTGCTCCAGGTCTAGCTGCTGCTGCTGGTGAGTACTTTCTTTACTATGCGGGTTAAGAAAGCTGCAAATCAGCGACTCTAGACTCAAATAGCTGTTGATGGAGCTGGAACTGCTCCTACCCCCCCACCCTGCCACAGCAGCCATGGACGATGGTCCAGATAGGCAGCTGCCAACTGACTACATAGGATGTCTCAATTGTAGTTCAGTTTGTCCTCCCTCTCAGTGGGTGTAAAAGAGGCCCCCATTTCTGACCGGTAGCAAGGGTCCAACAAGGTGGAGAGCCAAAAGTCATCCCTCTGCCAAATGATGACAATTCGGCTGTCACTGCACAAGCAAGTGATCATGCATAGGGCCATTTGTGCAAGTGACTTGGAGGGACTCCCTGCCTCCATCTCCACTGTATACTGCCATGGTGTGTCTGGGTCCTTTGCCTCGTCTTCCTCATCTCCCTCTTGTTCCTCCGACTGATCCTGTCAATCAGGCCTGTAGTAATAATGTGTGTCTGGGTCCTCTGCCTCGTCTTCCTAATCTCCCTCTTGTTCCTCCGACTGATCCTGCTCCTCCTCTCCTGTCACCTGTGTATAAAAACCACCCCTTTTGCTACACATTGCTTGTGCTCCAATGTCCTCCTCCAGTTCAACCCCCACTCAGCTCATGTGGATGTGAAATATAGGCGCCATGTCTCCAGTTCTCTGACCAGCCAGATTTACCAGCATCTGTTCCAGGACATGAAGCAGTGGAATGACTTTGTTCATCCTGTAGTCCTGGCGACTGCCAAATAACCTGGCCTCCTCCAAGGGCCTGAGCAAACGACAGGTGTCAAGCATGAGCTGCCACTGGCTGACATTGAAGTTACACAGGGGAGTACTTTAGTCCACTTGGATGATCAAGAAATCATTTATGGCCTTTCTCTGTTCGTAGGGTGCATGGCTTATCCCTCCTTGTTGCAGCGCCGACACAATGTTCTTCCTGTTATTGGTCACCATGGTTCCGATTTTCATTTGTCACAAAGCCAGAATTCGATTTCTTGGTGAAGGACACGGATCAGTTCATTCCCTGTGTGACTCCCTTCACCCAGGCAAATGAGGTGCAGAACAGTGTGACACTGCCGTTTCCTGCACATGTGGTATGCTGGAGGGGCACTGTGAATTGTCCCTGCTGTGGAGGCCAAGCACAAGATGGAGGACGAGGAGGCAGATTGTCGCTGGACCAGCGGCGTAAGAACGTGGAGCCGGAAGCTGCGTCACCTGGTCAAGTTGCTGGTATGACTGTGCAGGAACCACATTCACCCAGTGGGCGTAAAGGACATGTATTGTCCCTGACCGTAGTTACAGCTTGACACGTCGGCGCTGCCATGTACTTTGGCAGAAACTGACAGGCTTCTGTGCCGTTGGATGGGTGCACGCATACTTTTGTCTCTTGGCAATCGCTTTGGTGATCGATTGCTGACAGAACGACTGACAAGGAGTAGGAGGAGGAGCAGGAGCATCAGGACCAGCAGATGATGGGAAAAACAGACATCTCCCTTCAGCTGAGCTGGTGGAACCTTGAATGCCTGAGATCGGGTGCGTGCCACTTGGTGATGCAGCAGTTGCTGCAGCAAGCTGGACCACCACATCGGAACCACGGTTCTCCCAGGAATACTTTATGGTGACACTGCATATGTTGACGCAGGGCCGTGGTGCCCTCATTGGTACCCTGGCCACGCTTCACCTTCTGCCCACAGATGCTACAAATGGCCATGTTTATCAAGGGTTGTGTCTGACGAAACCACCGACTCTTGGCTGGGGGTGTCTGATGTCACTTGGGACGAAGTGGATGACCGAGTCAACGATTCAAGAACCGCTGGGTTGCTGGTCAAGACACAACTGCTAGATGACACCGGGAGCTCAGGGCGCTTGCTGTGACTCCTGATGCCACACCCCCTTTTCTACCACTGTCCCTAGCACCTGCTGACGTCTCTCCCTGCCTGAAGTACACTGGAAAATGGCTGAATCCAAAATGGCTGAGGTTTTTTATAGGGTTGTGACATCACAGGGCTGGCTGGCTGCTGATTGGCTGCATGCATGGCATTGTGGGTGATCCCTCGTTCCCAGAGTTCCTTGCCCCATGTCCTAACATGTGCATCAGCCATTTTAGGAAAACATGTGATTCATTACCACAAAGCGTGAGAAAATTCAGATTCGGTGCTAATCAAATTTTTCCGGAAATTCGGATTGAATTCCACTTTGTCAACTTCGATTCACTCATCTCTAGTCCTAAATATAGGCAATATAGTACTAGAGCATGGGTGGGGTTGGTTTGAGAATTTGAAACATATACATTGGTGCTTGGGTCCTAGATCTTTTGAGAGCCCAGTAACGCCCCTGATGACAGCTCAACAATCAGTGGTTATACTATACTTCTAATATTTACAAGCAATTAGAAAAGTATTCAGCTCCCGGTGTTAGTTTGAAAATCGCAGAACATTTTTTATTGGACAACCCCTTTAAGCCAATAACATGACTTGCAACAGTTTATTTCCTATGGATGACATATATATGTCTAACATCTGCATACATAGACAAAATGCCCATTGAATGTATTCTGTACAGTTAACACAATGTAGTATTGAGTTTAAGAAACAAGAATGCTTTTGTTATTTTGTTTCTTATTTAGGGTATGATTGATATAGGAAATGCTGGCAAACAGTTCTCACAGTATTTCTGGGAAGATTTGTTCTCATTTTGTATTATCTTTCGTCTTTTCAATTCATGTTGTTACTATTCAAAATTGAGATGGTTCATAGATAAAAAGAAATAATTATTATTTTGCCAAATCCATCACATGCAAATCTATGGGGAGAAGAGCTGACACATTGTCACTGGTGACAATCACAGACACTAAATCTAGTGACTTGCTGTCAATCAGGCCTGTAGTAATAATGTAAGTCTAAGATGGGGATGTCCAGGAGGCCTGTCAGCTTCAAGGAAACAGAAGTGCTTGATGAAAACAATACATGGAGGTTACTTGAAAATGTAGTCTTTCTGGGCTTTTGACCTGTATGATCCTGAAGTTATCATATATACACATTAAACACAGAATAGAATAATGTAATATTTAGAGATGAACGAATCAAAGGAATTCGATTGGCACCAAATGTAAAATTCCTCTGACTTCATTGTAATGAACTGCATTTTTCCTAAAATGGCGGCTGCACGTGTGAGGACATGGAGAAAGGAAGTCTGGAAAGGTAGGATCACCCATACTGACAAGCATGCAGCCAATCAGCAGTCAGCCAGACCTGTGATGTCACAGCCGTATAAATATGGCCGCCATCTCAGATTCTGCCATTCACCAGCGTACTTAATGCAGGGAGAGATGTGTCTGCATGCGCTAGGAACAGTGATAGAAGAATCATCATTGTGCTAAATAACAAACGATTTACAAGTGCAGGAAAAGGTTATTCAAGGTGTAGGGAAAAAACAGGGAGGAATCATTCCACAGCATTTCTGTTGAACAGGGTTCAGTCAGGAAGGTGACAGCCTGGGTAATAGGAACAATCAGATTACACTTTGCTGCACTGACTGGTGATACAAATTACCATTATACGTACAGCTCTGTAATTCCAGAAAACCGTTATTAGGGTGCAAGTGGTGTTTGATACAAGCATTAACAGGGTACATTACAAGGATATATTTCTACATTTTATTTCCTTTAGTGCGGTGCAGTTGCAAGAAAAAGTATGTGAACCCTTTGCAATGATATGGATTTCTGCACAAATTGGTCATAAGATGTGATCTGATCTTCATCTAAGTCACAACAATAGACAATCACAGTCTGCTTAAACTAATAACACACATGTTTTTATTGAACACACCATGTAAACATTCACAGTGCAGGTGGAAAAAGTATGTGAACCCTTGGATTTAATAAATGTTTGAACCTCCTTTGGCAGCAATAACTTCAACCAAACATTTCCTGTAGTTGCAGATCAGACGTGCACAACGGTCAGGAGTAATTCTTGACCATTCCTCTTTACAGAACTGTTTCAGTTCAGCAATATTCTTGTGATGTCTGGTGTGAATCGCTTTCTTGAGGTCATGCCACAGCATCTCAATCCGGTTGAGGTCAGGAGTCTGACTGGGCCACTCCAGAAGGCGTATTTTCTTCTGTTTAAGCCATTTTGTTGTTGATTTACTTTACGATGATAGCAATCCGTCCAGGCCCTGACACAGCAAAGCAGCCCCAACCATGATGCCCCCACCACCATACTTCACAGTTGGGATAAGGTTTTGATGTTGGTGTGCTGTGCCTCTTTTTCTCCATACATAGTGTTGTGTGTTTCTTCCAAACAACTCAACTTTGGTTTTATCTGTCCAACAGAATATTTTGCCAGTACTGCTGTGGAACATCCAAACTGTAAACGCGCAGCAAATTTTTTTTTGAACAACAGTGGCTTCCTCTGTGGTATCCTCCCATGAAATCCATTCTTGCTTAGTGTTTTACGTATCGTAGATTCGCTAACAGGGACTTCTTCACCTCATTAAGAAGTCTGCGCTGGGCTCTTGCAGTAATCTTTACATGACGGCCACTCCTAGGGAGAGTAGCAGCAGTGCTGAACTTTCTCCATTTACAGACCATTTGTCTTACCGTGGACTAATGAACAGCAAGGCTTTTGGAGATACTTTTATAACCCTTTCCAGCTTTATGCAAGTCAACAATTCTTAATCGTAGGTCTTCTGAGAGCTCTTTTGTGCAAGGCATAATTCACATCAGGCAATGCTTCTTGTGAAAAGCAAACCCAGAACTGGTGTGTTTTTTATAGGGCAGGGCAGCTGTAACCAACACCTCCAATCTTATCTCATTGATTGGACTCCAGTTGGCTGACACCTCACTCCAATTAGCTCTTGGAGATGTAATTAGTCTAGGGGTTCACATACTTTTTCCACCTGCACTGTGAATGTTTACATGGTGTGTTGAATAAAAACATGGTAACATTTAATTATTTTTGTGTTATTAGTTTAAGCAGACTGTGATTGTCTATTGTTGTGACTTAGATGAAGATCAGATTACATTTTATGACCAATTTGTGCAGAAATCCATATAATTCCAAAGGGTTCACATACTTTTTCTTGCAACTGTATGTACTAAAGCATTTTTTGGCTTTTATTAGTAGGGAAAAAAGGGCTTATTAGCCATTGTGTGGTGAAATGCAAAAATGACAGCCCTTTTTGTTGTGTATTAGTGGCAGAAGTAAAATATCTTTGCCGCCTAGCGGTGCAGTTATCTGTTTTAGAGCCCTTTTTAGCATGCATTAGTGGAAAAAGGAAAAATATCTTTGTTGTTCAGCGGTGCAGTGAGATATATTACTGCCCAGATTTCCGTGTATTAGTGGCGAAATGCAAATATATTTGCCGTTCATAGTTGTACTTATCTGTTGAAAAGCCTTTTGTGTAAAAATATAAAAAAATTAGGGCCTAATTGCATTTCGGCTTTCGAGTGAGATATTTTACAGCCCAGATTGCCATGTCTTAGTAGCTAAATGCAAATATATTCTCTGTTCATAGTTGTATTTATCTGTTGAAAAGACTTTTGTGTAAAAATATAAAGAAAATTAGGGCCTATTTGCCATTCAGCGTTCGAGTGAGATATTTTACAGCCCAGTTTGCCATGTATTAGTGGTGAAATACAAATATATTTGTCGTTCATAGTTGTACTTATCTGTTGAAAAGCCTTTTGTGTAAAAATATATAAAAACTTGGGCCTACTTGACTCTCAATAGTGCAGTTAGATATATTACAGTCCAGTTTGCCTTGTACTACTGGGAAATACAAATGTATACTCTACATCTTTGTCCCCCTAGAGCCCTCTAACCATGCATGTTGGTCTGTGATAGGAGGATATCTACGTCTACTGATATCAAATAAGTTTATGGCATTATCTTTGTATTATACTGTGTATCTGTGACAGAGACCAATCATTGTCTCTTTTCCTCATCACAGACCACTGCAGTTTTGGAGCTCTCCAGTTTTGTTACCTATCTCTTACATCTGTATTGGTAGCCCTTTGCAAGACTGATACCATATGTCCCCTGACGAACCTTGTCTACTACGGGGGGAAACGCGGTGGAACTGTTTACATTGTATCAGATAAGTTAGAGATTCCGTATATTGAATTTGATAAGGGATTGTGTATATTGTATCAGATAAGTTATAGGGGTTACATAGGGATAGGTTAGCTGAGGTACAAGGACAGAGTACTCCTACCATCAAGGTGTATGTCTGGGCTGAGCAGATTTTCTCAGGGTGAGCATAGGGTCAGGCATAGGTATTTTTGACTTGCTTTCCCGTTTGCATCACCCGTCTGCTCTAGTAAATGGCCTTCCCTGCATAATAGCTCTCCAAGTTTTTTTTTTGCTGTACTACGACTATATTGGTCCTGTAGGGACCTGATTTATTGGATGTAGTTTATTAAACTGATTGTCCTCATCCTGCCTCTGTCTTTTTCTGTTCCCTCACCGCAAAGTATTATATATGCTGTAGGCTCTGCTTCACTTTTCAGAGAGAAAGAGCTACTAGAGGACAGTCAGCAGCTACGGCCCAGCCAAGATGTGGAGGAGACATCCACCGCTTCTTCCATGAAGAGGGCAAATAGTGATGAGGAGAGTGGCGTGGGAGCTGGTGTTGAGAGCGGTCAGGCTCCTGACCCATAGATGGTTGAGGGGGACATCAGTGACGTGCAGACAATACTCGATGATGATGATGTAGCTTATCACACTTGGGAGCCGGGTGACAAAGGGGCTTCATCATCATCATCGGGAGAAGAGGTTGGCAGCTTGCCTGTGAGCCAGTGGCGGAGCCAGCAATTCACTAGGGTGTACGGGAGTCAGCAGGGTGGCAGCAGTGGGAGGTCAGGAGCCAAATGCGCCTGGGGTAGACCAACTGCTTTACAAGAGCGTACCTGCCTGGGAAGTAGCGGTGCAGGGGCTCAAGGAGGCAGCTGCAGTAGCAGTAAGTCAGTACGTAGTGTTGGGGGTAAAATCACCTACTCAGCGAAAGTTTTTTTTAAGCCACCAGAGGGGGTGAACATGGCCATTTGTAGAATCTATGGGCAGAAGGTGAAGCCTGGCCATGGTGCTAATGTTGGCACTACAGCCCTGCATCAACATACTGTATGCAGCGTCACCATAAAGTGGCCTGGGACAACAGTAGCTCTGATGTGGTGGTCAAGTCTGCCGCAGCAACCACTGGCACTCACCCGGTTTCTGGCAGTCAAGGCTCCACCACCTCAGCTGAAGGGAGCTGTCTGTCCTTCCCATGATCTGCCAGTCCTGATGCTCCTGCTTCTCCTCCTTCTACTCCTCGTCACGCATTCCATCAGCAATCGATCACTGAAGCGATTGCCAAGAGACAACAGTATGCGTGCACTCATCCAACAGCGCAGAAGCTGTATGTGATCCTGTCCAAGTTGCTGGTGCTGCAATCTCTCCCTTTCCAAGTGGTGGACTCTGCACCTTTCAGAGAACTGATGGCTTATGCCAAGCAGAGGTGGATAGTCACAAGTTGTGATTTTTTTTGCCAAAAAGGCAGTACCAGCCCTGCACACACAAGTAGAATATAAGCTGGGCCATTCCTTTAGCCTGTTGGTGTCTGCCAAAGGGCAAGGCAGCGCCGATGTGTGGAGCTGTAACTACGGTCAGGGACAATACATGTCCTTCAGGGCCCACTGGGTGAATGTGGTTCCTGCATTGCCACACCAGCAACTTGGCCAGGTGACACCGCTTACGCCTCCACTTGCCATTGGTCCAGCAATGTCTGCCTCTGCCTTCTCATCCTCCACTCTCTCCATGGTCTCCACTGCAGGGACAATTGACAGTGCCCCTCCAGCATACCACATCTGCAGGGCACTGCGTTGTCACGCTGTTCTGCATCTCATTTCCTTGGCAAATGGAGTCACACAGGGGAGGAAGTGCTCTATGTCCTTCAGCAAGAAATTGAATCCTGGATTTCTCTGCGACAACTGAAAATCGGCACCATGGTGACCAACAATGGGAAGAAAATTGTGTTGGTGCTGCATCAAAGAGGGCTGTGCCATGCACCCTGCATGGCACATGTGTTTAATCTGGTTGGCAAGTGGTTCCTGAAGTCTTCTACCCAGCTGCAAGACATCCTAAAAATGACCATGAAACTTTGCATGCACTTCACTTCAGGCACTCGTACACAGCAAAGCACACGCTCCTTGAGCTGAAGTGGCAGAACGGCATCCCCCAACATAGGCTGATATGCAATGTTTTTCCCCGTTGGAATTCCACCCTCCATATGTTGGACCGACTGTACGAAGAGATAAAGACTATCAAAGATTTCCTGATGATCCAAGCGGACAGGAATACTCCCCTGTTTAACTTCGATGTTACCCAGTGGCAGCTCATGCGTGACACCTGCTGTTTTCTCAGGCCCTTTGAGGATGCCACGATATTTGTCAGTCGCCAGGACTACAGGATGAACGTCATCATTCCACTGCTTCATGTCCTGGAACAGATGCTATTCTGCTACATATGGCTAGTCAGGGGACTGGAGACATGGCGCCTATATCTCACGACTACATGAGCCCTGTGGAGGCTGAACTGGAGGAGGAGGAGGACATTGGAGCGCAAGCAATGTCTAGCAAAATGGATGTTTGCTACAAGGGTGACAGGAGAGGAGAAGCAGGAGGAGCAGGAGCAGCCAGAGGAGCTACAGGGCGATGAGGAAGATGAGGCAGAGGACCCAGACACACTGTGACAGTATGCAGTGGAAATGGAGGCAGGGAGTCCCTCCATGTCATGGTCCCTCAGGTGACTGAGGTCAGGAGATCAAGGAGACTGGCTGAGCATGGAGGAATCTAACAGCCTCCTTGAGTTCTCTTGATTGAGTGTTGATAGCGTTATTGACCACTTCCCTTTTCTCAGATGTTGCTATGTGGTCATCACTTCTACCCTTTATAGTCTGACCCCACCCTTCTGACTATGTGATAGATAGCTTTATTTGGGTTTGGCTGAGCTGGTGTGAGGTCATCTCTGGTGTTCTTTCTCGTCCGGCTCTACAAAAGTTAAGTGTCACCTTTGTTTGTGTTTGTTATATTCCCTGTTGTTTGTATCTGGGCCTGATACAGAGACTTCCATTCGGCCATCTGGGGAGGTATGTGTTTTCCCTTGTCCTAGCCTTATTCCAGGGTATTATAGGGATATAAGGACCTAGGTTTTCTGCATATGAATATTCCTACCTTAAGGTCTATTAATATTGATAGCTAGTTCGGGCTCAGATTAGGGTTGTTTAGGAGGTGACCTGTTCCTTCCTTAGTTTCCTGGTCCAGTTACTGTTCCCCTTCCCTCCTGTGATCAGTGTGGAGTTTTCGCCCCTCACTGATCGTGACTCTCCGAGTCACTTGCGCAAATGGCCCGCTGCATGCTCACTTGATTGGCTACTGACAGCCGAATTGTCATCATTTGGCAGAGGGATGACTTCTGGCTCTTCACCTTGTTGTCCCTCACTACCGGTGCAAAATGAGGGACTTTTTTACACCCGCTGATAGAGAGGACAAACTGAACTACTATAGAGACATCCTATGTAGTTAGTTGGCCGCTGGTCTGACCGGGGTGGCCCTCTGCGCTCATGTTCCTCTGCCATGTCTGCTGTGGCAGGGTGTGTGGGGGGTTGGGGGTAGGAGAACCTGCTCCATCAGCAGCAGCCTGAGTCTACAGTCGCTAATGAGCAGCTTTCTTCACCCGCATAATGAAGAAACTACTCACCAGCAGCTAGACGTAGAGCAGAACCTGAACCAGCAGGTGGTGGCATTCTTGGAGTGCACCCTGCCAGCCGATCTTGAAGATCCGCTGGATTACTGGGCAGCCAAACTTGATTAGTGGCCGCAATTGGTAGTGCCCTTCAAAATCTGTCCTGCCCGGCCAGTAGTCTGTTACCAGAGCGTGTGTATAGTGTGGCGGGGGCCAAAGTTACACCAAGAAGAACTCGCCTGTCCACCAAAAATGTGGAGAGATGAATCAGGTATGAATCAGGCCGGATTTCCACCAACTAACTTCTGATGCATCAGACTAGATCATCCATGGTGCCACACCAACACTTTGACAAAAGACACTGGTTTCTTCCTGCCTCAGCTACTGTTCTGATGCTGCCACCCACCTGATGCCACACATATGATGCCAAGTGCTCATTCTTTCACCCACTATCTTCAGCGGGTATTGGTATTGCCACCCACCTCCACACTCACCTTGCTACTCTGTGGTCTCCAGATGCTGCTGCTAGACTCTGTGATTGGTCCACTCTGTGGTCTCCTCATGCTGCTTTCACCTCACAACTATGTCACCTTGCCACTCTGTGGCCTCCTGATGCTGCCGCCGCCGCCTCCACATTCTGTCATTGGCCCACTCTGTGGCCTGCTGATGCTGCCGCCACCTTCAGACTCTGTCATTGGGCCATTCTGAGGTCTCCTCATGCTGCTGCCACCTCCACACTCTGTTATTATGCCACTTTGTGGCCTCCTGATGCTGCCGCCACCTCCACGCTATATAACCTAGCCACTCTGTTGCCTCCTGATGCTGCCGCCACCTCCACACTATGTCACCTTGCCATTCTGTGGCCTCCTCATGCTGCTGCCTCATCCGCACTCTGTCATTGTGCCACTCTGCGGCCTCCTCATGCTGCCGCCACCCCCACACTCTGTCATTGTGCCACTTTGCGGCCTCCTGATGCTGCTGCGACCTCCAGACTATGTCACCTTGCCACTCTGTGGTCTCCTGATGCTGCCGCCACCACCAGACTATATCACCTTGCCACTCTGTGGTCTCCTGATGCTGCTGCCACCTCCACACTATGTCACCTTGTCACTCTGTGGCCTCCTGATGCTGCCACCTCTACACTATGTCACCTTGCCACTCTGTGAACTCCTGATGCTGCCGCCACCTCCACTCTGTGTCACCTTGCCACTCTGTGGTCATCTCTTGCTGCCGCCACCTACACACTCTGTCATTGTGGCACTCTGTGGTCTCCTTATGCTGCTTTCACCTCACCACAATGTCATAGGGCCACTTTGTGGACTTCTCATGCTGTTCCCACCCTTCCTACTTAATTTCTGGGTCACAATTTAGCCTTTTTGACTGACATCATCATTTATTTTACCCTTCCTCTGATCTGTCAGAAGCAAGGTAAAATGAGACACATAATGGATCCTGTCTTTGTAGCAGCTGTAAGGCCTGTATGGTCCCATCTGAACTGGCTTGTGATTTGGTAGCGACAAGCAGGAGTGGGTACAAAACAAAGACTATTCCATTCACGTGTCATGTGTTTTGGATTGACTCCTGTTTTTTTATTTTGGGCATTAGCAATACTGATGGATTACTGACTAAATGCTGACCGGGTGAAGGTGGATGCTCCACAGACAAGATCCTTTTTTTGTGGGTTATTGTTCTGATGGATCAGAGAAAGGGCAAAAAAATCTGTGACGTCCACACACACTTACTGCTGACACCATCTCCACTCTTTCGGGGCGCTTTACTTGTATAAGCTTTTAATTGAACAGGTTCTGTAGACATCTTTGTGGAATCAGCTGACAAGGGTGTAAAAGGAGTGCGCTTTTTCTTAACGCTAACATTGACCTGTAAGGCTGAGTTCATACTTGAGTTATGTGGTCAGTTTTGGCCCCGTAACTGCCCAAATAAGTGAATTTTGCAGTGATTCTAAGTGTGACGCCTGACATCTGCATTTCTTACGGACTCACAGTATTATTTCACTACCAAAGTAGACCTCCTATGCATGTTACTGCAAGACACAGTGTTCTACGCCACTATAAAGGCACTCTGCAGCCAGGAAATAGCAGTTTTTTTTAACGTAATTCGCTGCATATTTATTCGGCGAATTGAATTTTTGAAACATTTGCTCATCTCTAGTAATATCCTTTAATACTGTTACATGGCAGCTGTCATATACATCTGGACATTTACTAGAAAAGCCAGAATACTGTCTGACCAGTTCTGTCATATATATTGGCACTGTATCCACTGGTTCTACAATCAGGTGATTGCCCGGAGACTGGCCTCATGGTCTAACTGCTGTGTTTAACTAGACTCAACACATAATGGTATGCCTCCAATACCCTTCCATGTGCTTCTGCATCTATGTGTCCGCGCTGCAAAAGTGAATTGTGGCATATGTCTGGTCGTTAAAGTCTGTGGTCACTTCAGAATACGTACACATTCACATCCACAAACTGCGCATCACATACTGTATATTGTGTGAATTGAACCTTATAGGCACTTGACTATTGATAGGATTCTATGCTTGGATACCTAGCCCGTTAAGACTAGTGAATGAGGTTGCTGTTCCCTTTAACTTTTTTGATAGGTTAAACTTAGCTTTTTTGAACATACCTTTAAAGGGGTTTTCACACTTCAGCAAATAGCAGTTATTATGCAGAGAAAGTTAATACAAGCCACTTTCTAATGTATTGTGATTGTCCATATTGCCTCCTTTTCTGGCAGGATTAATTTTCCCACCACATTATACACTACTCGTTTCCATGGTTACAACAACCCTGCAATCCATCAGTGATGGCCATGCTTGTACACTATAGAAAAAAGCACCAGCCCTTGTGAGCTCCCAGGGTACTGGTCACCAGAGAGGACAGCACTTTTCCCTATACTGTGTAAGCACGGCCACCGCTGATGGATTACAGGGTGATCATAACCATTGAAACGAGCAGTGTATAATGTGATGGAAATACATTAGTAAGTGACTTGCATTAACATTCTCTACATGATAAATGCCACTTGCTGAAGTGACACAACCCCTTTAAATGTATAGATAATATTTGTGATATACGGCTTCTTCATTCTCTAAAACCTTAAACTATTTTAACAAATTTACTCATCTGCTACAAATCAATAATGACACACTTTTTTCCTAGCGTTGAGCGCGAATATTCGAATATAAAAATTTTGAAGCGAATATCGGCACTTCGCAAATTCGCTAATATTTTGAATATAGTGCTATATATTCATTATTTTGAATATTCTTTTTTATTTTTTTTACTGTTACCCTAGCTTTGTCCAAAAGCAGTACTTTTAAGTGAGGATTCCTTGCTCCCTGCCCGCTCAAGTCAGTGCCCGTTGCCGCCTCTATCTACCACCATGGGAACGCCTCCATGCTAGAATGTACTGTCGGATGTGAGAATCAAGTTGCAATCGCAATGCAAATAATATCTTGAATAATAACTTTAATAAATCGCATAACGATTTTAACTTGTACCTGGTTTACAATGGTTAGCTTTCTTGAATTAGCGAAGATGGAGAATATTTCATTTTGACTAATAAATATATTCGTCATCCTCGCTAATTTAAAGTAATTTAGCAAACCAGGTCTAAGTTGAAATCGCAATGCGATTAATTCAAGTTATATTAATCGCATTGCGATTTTAACTTGTAGCTGCTGCTGGGTCTCTAATTGAATGGGTCAGCTTGCTAGAATTAACGGTTAACTAATATGCAATCTAGCAGTGCTAATTTGTATTCGCAATGCGATAATTTTTTGCTTTTATTATTAACCTCATTGCGAATCCAACTTTTATAATCCACTATTCTTAAATATAGTACTATATTCTTTATATATACAACCGTTAATTCTCCCAACACCACCATTATCAAAATCGCCTAAGTTGTAATCGCAATGTGATAATAACTTAAATTGAGGAAGATGTAGAATACTTTGCTATCTTCGTTGATGTAGAATACTTTGCTATCTTCGTTGATGCAGAATACTTCGCTATCTTCGTTGATGTAGAATACTTTGCTATCTTCGTTGATGTAGAATACTTCGCTATCTTCATTGATGTAGAATACTTCGCTATCTTCGTTGATGTAGAATATTTCGCTATCTTTGTTGATGTAGAATAAAGAATACTTCGCTATCTTGATTCTTTTATTAACAAAGACATAGAATATAGCGCTGCGCCATCTGTTCCTCGCTGAACGCTCCCTGCGCCGGCATCTCCACTGCACCTGCGCCATCTGTTCCTCGGAGCACTCTGACGTAATCGGCGCAGGCGCAGTAGAGATGTCTGTGCAGGGAGCGGTCAGACATTCACTGTGCCTGCGCCGAATACAGACACGCACGGCGCAGGCGCGAGAGTTCGTCCACTGGCTCAGAGGGAGGATCGCATTCCAGAGGAGATGAGCATGCCCGAACAGCCTAGAGGTATCAGCCTACAGCGGGGCATTGTGGGAGTTGTAGTTTTACAACAGCTGGAGGGCCGCAGTTTGAGGATGCCTGCTTTAAAGAATAGAAAAAGTTGCCTTATTATTAAGTTATAAGGCAATTAGAAGTTATCATTTATAACCTCTAATTCTAAGCTTAAAAATCGCAATATGCAAATGATTAAATCGCATATTAATCGCAATAAATACAATAATGACGAATATTCGATTTTGCCGAATATAAGACGAACATTTAAATGAATATTCGCGAAATATTGCAAAATCGAATATAGCACCTCCCGCTCAACACAATTTTTTACCCCAAAAGTAGGGGGGAAATGGCCGTGCTTCTTAAAAAGCGGGGAAGAAGTGCCTCAAGCGCTTCTGATACTCACCCTCCCTGGTCTTCTTGCTAGGGCCTACTCTCCACTGTCCTGACCCCGTACAACGTCAGGACGCAGTGTGCACACTATGACCTGACGCTGCACGCAGTCAGGTGACAGTGCAGTGAGAGCCAGAGAATATAGGGGAGCGCGACGCCGGACCTGTAGCAGAGCTGCGGCACAGAGGAGGTAAGGACGTTTTTTATTTTAGTTTGATAGGGGTCTAAATGAAAAGGGCTGATCTGAGGTCTGATGGGGTCTAAAAGAAAAAGGCTGATCTGAAGTCTGATGGGGATTCTGACATGGAGGTCTGATATGGGGGTCTGATGTGATGATGTGATGTCCTGATATTTATGGGGGTCTGATCTGAGGATCTGATATGAGGTCTGATGAAAAATATTTTCTTATTTTCCACCTCTAAAATCTGGGTTACGTCTTATCATCGGGTGCGTCTTATAAAGCAAAAATAGGGTATTTTCATGGAGCAATTAACTTGCTGGAAATGAACACAAAACACACTTTTTTGCAAGTATGTATTCTCTGTGCCCCAAAAGTTAGATTAGCTGCAATCCCATCTATATTCAGAAATCATGTGTCTTACATTATGACACTCCAATAACATTTTCTCTTTTTTCTTGCTAGACTGGAGTTGAAGTTGTAGATAAAATAAAAGATTTGCAGTGTTTTAACATCCACCCTCCATCTTGGCAGCACTATGCGTAAATGTGTCACTTTATTCAACTTACTGGCATCTGTTGCGGTTATTGCTGTCTCCACAAGATACAAATTCAAAGTTATGTTTTAATGAAACATAAGTGAAGCGGTGAAGAACATAAATAGAAAAGAACCTTTTCCATTTGCAAACTTTCAAAAATAGGACATATTGATAGGTAAAAGAGCCAAACCTAGACAGATATAACGCTGTATAATAAAGTCTCTTTGTCTCAGCACAATACAAATGCCGAAAAAGACAGTTCTGCTACAAGCGGATCAATTATCACGTTCATTTATAGTTCTGGATTTTGGGTTTATTTTTACTCAACAACATTTATATTCAGATTTTTTTTTTTTTTTTTTTTTTTTTAAGATTCTAAATCATAACAAAGCCAGACAAAGAATGGCCCGCTCTGCTAATCTGCTGTGAATGTATTTCTTCATAGCACAGCCATTCATTTTGATAATGAATGGCTTGGTGTTTTTTTTTTTTTTTTTTCTAGACTTGTGGACATTTTAGTTCTGGTTAAGCAGCTGACATTCTTGTCATGGGTCTTCTAATGCATGGTGCTGTCGTAAGGAAGCTCAAATAAATCCTATTTTTCAGTTCAGAGTCTTGTTATAACTGTTTCCCTCAAGCCTCCTGGCTGCTCAGTGTTTGCTTTAGAATTGTACATCATACTGGAATCCATGGAGAACCATTATTTGTCTGACAGGATAGCTATAAAAAAAAAAAAAAATTTTTTAAATACTTTATAAAAAAAATATCTACCGGTATAACAAAAACACTGCAGCTGGGAATCAATGCGTTTCCCTCATAGAGATGAGCAAGGAGCAGCTTGACATATTTAAATATAATGCTTTCATTTAAAATGTAGTCAATTTTCTATTGCTTTAAGAGATTATTTGATCGAAATGTATTCCAAATGCTTGCTGGGAGAGAACGCAGCTTCACTTTTTTTTTTGCTGTGCAGAAATTGTTTGATTATCGGATAAGAAAAGAGCCCTATTTATACTGGCAAAATCTTTTAATCGTCAAGAAAGATCTGTGGCTGCTGAACTTCATAGATTGCATGAAGTCAGCACGATTAAAAGAAACCCTATTAAACTCTTGTCACCCCCATCAATTTTTTTTCTCTGCAGATCACAAATGGCATTTAAGGAACCAATGTCTGTCCAATACAGTAGAGAGTTAGACTGCTAATCAGCTAAGAGGGAAATATGCTTATACGACACCTTTCAGATAGGATCCAGATACAATGAAACTGATATCTGCAGATGGACTACATGATGATGCTACTGAAGATGCTATCGGCTTAATCACCTCATCTAGTTATATTTCTTAGCAAACGGTCTCAGACATAGCTGAACTGGTTAATTCAAACTTCAAATTACAAAGGAAATAAAAGCAGCCACTCAGACCAAATACGCTGTTTATTTATTTACTAGACATTAGGCCCGTTACAGTAACTGGTGCTAGGACAGTAGTGCATAAACATTAGTAGGAACAGTCTATATTAAATTGCAAGCGAACTTAACCACACTGACTGGTGGCTGAGACTGGCGGCTGTGGCCGAGACTGCTGGCACTGACTGGCGGCTGTGGCTGAGACTGCTGCCACTGACTGGTGGCTGTGGCTGAGACTGGTGGCTGAGACACTGGTGGCCGAGACTGGTGGCTGTGGCAGAGATTTCTGGCTGTGACTTGTGGGTGAAACTGCTGGCACTGAGTGCTGGCTGTGGCTAAGACTGCTGGCTGCGGCTGAGACTGCTGGCACTGACTGGTGGCTGTGGTGGAGACTGCTGGCTGCAGCTTGTGGCTGAGACTGCTGGTACTAAGTGCTGGCTGTAGCGGAGACTGCTGGCACTGACTGGTGGCTGAGACTGGCAGCTGTGGCTGAGACTGCTGGCACTGACTTGTGGCTGAGACTGGCGGCTGTGGCTGAGACTGCTGGCACTGACTGGTGGCTGTGACTGAGACTGCTGGCACTGAGTGTTGGCTCTGGCTGAGACTGCTGGCACTGAGTGCTGGCTGTAGCTGAGACTGCTGGTACTGACTGGTGGCTGTGGCTGGTGGTACTGACTGAGGGTTAAGATGGCTGGCACTGACTGCTGGTACTGAGACTGCTTTTAGGTCAGACTGCTGACAGGGGCTCCTCTTTGTATAGCTGATAGAGACTGACGAACAGAAATGTCATGACGGTTTGATTGGTACCATTATGGGGCACATATGACTTTTTGATTGCTTGGTATTACACTTTTTTTTTTTATGGTGTTCACCAGATGGTTTGGATCACATGCTATTTTTATATGGACATGTTGTTACGGACATGACAATACCTAATATGTGCATTTTATTTAACTTAATTTTATTCAATAAAAGCATGTTTGAAAATAAAATCAGGTTTTTGTGTTTCCATTTTCTGAAAGCAATATTTTTTTATTTTTAGGACAATTGAAGGAGGAGCTCATTTTTTGTGGGATGAGGTCACGGTTTGATTGGTGCTATTTTGGATACATATGACTTTTTTATCACTTTTTATGCCATTTTTCTGGGAAGTGCAGTGGGCAAAATTGCTATTCCATCAGAGTTTTTCTTTTTTAAATTTTTATGTTGTTCACCATGCGGAAAAAGTAACATGATCATTTTATAGGTCAGATCCTTATAGGCGTGGCAATACCAAACTTGTGTAGTATTTTATTTTTTTACATTTTTAACAAATTATGTGTGTACAGTATATAGGAAGGTTTTTATTATTTAGTTTTAATTTTTTTACTTAAAAAAAAAATAATTGGGACCCAGACCCACTTGGTTCTTGAAGATCCAGTGGATCTGATAGCTTAAAATACACTACAATACACTATATAGTGTACTGCAGTGTATTGAACTTAGGGCTGGGCGATATGGCATAAAATCTATAATGCAATATAATTTAAAGCATGAGCATATATTATTTTCTATATTTGGGGGGTTAAACTTTTTTTTTTTCCTACTTTTTAGTTTCTAACTATTAGCCCCTTAGGGGCTAGAACCCTTCTCCTATTCACTCTACTAGAGATCTATTATGGTGAATAAGACTTCACACTCTCCCTGCTGCCCTGTGCATAGTGGGCACGGCAGCAGGGAGCTTACCATGGCAGCCAGGACTTCAGCAGCGTCCTGGCTGCCATGGTAACCGAATGGAGCCCCAGGATTACACTGCTGGGGCTCCGATCACAACTGCCATTGCCTCCAATGGGTGATGAGGGGGGGACCCTTGGGCCACTGCCACCAATTATTTAATACTGTGGGGGGAAACCGCAATTTATACTGAGAAGAGGGGGAGTAGAAGGAAGAGACTGTGGCCACTGCACCACCAATGAATATAGTTAATGCTTGATTACAAACGTAGCCTGCGTGTGCCGGCCATATCCCATACCAGGCCACTATGACTGTGCGCTGCGATCCGCTGCAATTAACCCCTCAGGTCCTGAGGGGCTAATTGTGGTGGATCGCAGTGCGCAGTCATAGAGGCCGGGGGGGCAGGTATGGGACATGGCCGGCACACGCAAGCTACACTTGTTTTTAAGCTTTAACTATATTCATTGGTGGTGCAGTGGCCATAGTCCCTCCCTTCTACTCCTCTCTATTATCATTGGTGGCTAGCGGCAGCCGCACACAGTGGGGAGGGACGGACCCCCTCCTTCCCCACTGACTGTGCCGGCTCCAAACATGGTGCGCATCCTGGAAGGAAAAGGGGGTGCTGCCAGGGGGCATTAACCCTTCAACCATCGGGCCGCTGCCAGGGCAGAGCAGCTGCCCAATGGTTAGCCCTTTCCAGAGAGCGGTCCCTAAGGACCACGGCATGGAAAGGCTTAAACAGTTAGGCCTCTTTCACCAAGACGTCGCGTGTGAGGGCCAGATAAGATGCACGATTTTCCGCGCGAGTGCAAAGCGTTTTAATGCGTTTTGCACGCGCGTTAGAAAAATTGGCATGTTTGGTGCCCAAACCCAAACCCGGACTTAGGTGTTATTATTTTCCCTTATAACATGGAAGCCTGTCTGCGCGAACAAATGGATGAGGTGAGTTAAATTTTTATTTTTTAACCCCTCCATCCCTATTTTACTACGCATTCTGTATTAAGAATGCTATTATTTTCCATTATAACCATGTTATAAGGGAAAATAATAATAATCGTGTCCCCATCCCGATCATCTCTTAGCAACCATGCGTGAAAATATCACCGCATCCGCACTTGCTTGTGGATGCTTACGATTTTCACGCAGCCCTATTGCGTGACAATCACCACTCATGTGCACAGCCCCATAGAAATGAATGGGTTCTGATTCAGTGCGGGTGCAATGCGTTCACCTCACACATTGCATCCGCGTGGAAATCTCGCCCGTGTGAAAGAAGCCTTATGGAACGCTGTGTGTGTGTGTGTAGAGCTGTGTCCTGATTAGACGCCGCGCCACGCAAGCCCAGTGAAAAACTGGTGACACACACACAAACACAGCGCACTAACACAGGGATTTTATTATGTAGGATAGCCTTTTATATTTGTAGTTTCCAGCTCATACATATTTTATCCATCATCACATCACAGGCGCTTGAAGTTTCTATATGTACAGTATATGTGTTTCAACATGCATTTACTCTCATTTCTATGGGCAGATTTATGAAAGTAATCTTACTTCTCACCAGTTTATAAAACAACTCCTGCCTGGTAGAAAATGTGCCTAATAAAGCTACTTTCTTAGGGCTAGTTCACATGAATGTATTTTGCGTTCCGTATACGGGCCGTTTTATGCATTCCGCATACAGTCCGTATATGAAACCATGCATTTCCATGGATCAGCAAAAAAAATGGAATGTGCTCTGTATGCATTCAGTTTCAGTTTTTCAGTTCCGTTCAAAGATGGAACATGTCCTATTATTGTCCGCAAATCACGCTCCGTGGCTCGATTCAAGTCAATGGGTCTGCAATAAAAACGGAACACATACGGAATGTACTCCATATGTCTTCCGTATCCATTCCGTTTTTGCGGAACAATTTATAGAAAATTTTCTGCCCAGCCCAATTTTTTCTATGGAATTACTGTATACTGTATATGCCATACGGAAAAACGGAACAGAAAAACAGAATGGAAATGGAAACACAACGGAAACAAAAAACAGAACAACAGATCCGTGAATAACGGTCCACAAAACACTGAAAAAGCCATACGGTCGTGTGCAGGAGGACTTAGGGATGTGACAAGGAATATAGACGTAGCGGATTTCAAATAATGTAAAACAAGGCCTCTATTTGCTGCACGCTCAGACAGTGTTGGACTAGGGTGCCAGGGGTCAACCAGTAGAAGTGACTCTAGAGGCCCACCCTATAGCTTAATGCAAATATTGCCGCTTAAGTATTAGGCCTTCAGGACACAGCATTCCAAAAGCCATAACTTCTTAATTTTCCCATTAACTTAGCTTTAAGAAACAAGTAGTTTGACCAAGTAATGCAGCTAAGATGCATGCACAGATACAGTAGCAGAACTGGTGATGAGCGAGATATTGAAAAGTTTGATTTGGTTGCTTCGCTGAATTGTACAAAAAAAATTGTCACAAAGCGCATTTCTTTGTAAGTAGTAAGTGTATTGACAGGGAGCGGTGATTGCACCACACTCCCTCCATTGCACCCCTCAGATGCAGTGTTCATAGCTAACCATGGCAATTGACAGCAATAATACAGTGTAAAATAAAAAATAAAAAATATATAAAATCAGACTTACCTCATTCATTTGATTGCGAAAAGCCAGCTGCCACCATCTATATTAAAGATCTAGTGCAAAATCTGACGCAACCTGTGATGATGTCATCATGTCGGCCAGCATGGTGACCTCATATGTCATCACGCACGGGATTTAGTCCAAGATCTTCAATCAAGGTGGTAGTGGCCGGCTCTTCGTGCTCAAACTGATGAGGTGCTGGACGCACCCAGGTTATGTAGAGGCCTGCACTGCCAGCTTAGGGCTTTTTCTAAAACGCCGGTCTTAATAAAGGTCCCCCTAAGTGTTTCATTTAGAAAATAAATGGGCAACATATACAAATCTATAGCCTTAAAATGGCTGTACTGTATGTGACTATTCTATGCATTTTTTATTTATTTAAAATAGGTGGACAGTTTTCTGGATTTCATTTTTTAAAGTCACTCCATTTATTCAGACTCTTCTGCCCGTATAGAATTTTTTGGCAGAAAGTCTCATGTAATGTGCTCAGTCAGACTGTTAGGGTACAACCACACGGTGCAGTTGTGTCACGGTTGCGAAGTGGTCATGCTGCTGTCGAGTACTATGTGGCTGTATGGGACACAGTTGAGTTTTGATAAACTAATGAGACAGTACTGTTTAGTTAGTCTGCATTGTAAATGGCTGTGCACCTTCAATACCACATGGCTGTTAACAATGCAGACTAACTAAACAATGCAGTCTTGATTAGTTAAGAAGAGTAAGCTGCTGTCCATATAACTATGTGGTACTCGACTGCAGCATGGCTGTGTCACAACTGCAAAACAACCACATTGTATGGTTATACCCCTACTCTGGCCAGGAGCACACCTCACCTATGTTATCCCAGTAACGTGAGGGTTTCTCACATTGCAGTAACCAATGCACTGGTCCTCTTTGTTTCTCTGATAAGCAGCCCCCTCCCAACTTGTAAATATACAAAAGAGAACGGCGGGTTCAACTGACAGTCTAATATGTAGGAAGCTCCCCAAACAGATGTCAGGGAAGAAAAGGACTAGGCAAAGTGAATATTTTATCCTGATCCTTTTGTTCTCCCAGGAGAGAAGAGGACTGAAATGTTAGACTTCAGATTTTTCTTGTGGATTTAAAATAAAGCTGTATATTTTAATTGCATCATATTCAGGAGAGTACAGTGGTATTCTGTTACAATTGCCCTGGACAAGGCCAATCCAGTTTGCACCAGGACATTGAATTTGACCCAATACTATTTTGTATATGTATTAAATATAAATATTTACAAAGTTCTCACTCTGTGGTATAAAACACCTGATGTCACCTGGTTGTATAGTACTTCTGCATCAGATACTTGCTGCCGTTGTAAAGCCAACAGAGGAACCTTTTTCCACGTGTGGTGGACTTGCCCTCTGACACAGTCTTGGTGGGTTGACATTTTTAAGCAATGCAACTCCATTTGTGGCTCAGCCATACCACTTTCTCCCTGGCTAGCTGCTCATAGACGTTCTCTTGTTGGTCCCTCTTTACTGGCTCTCCGCGGACTTGCCGTCCCTTGCCCAATGGACTGGGAACGTCGACCACATTTATAGATTCAAAGAGATCTCAGCGTAGGAAAATTGCTCCATTACAAGATTCAAGTCTCAGTGGCAGGCCTGGATGTTATTCAGGAACCTTAGGCTGTGACAGTATCTGGCCCCACACACTAATGTCTTTGTATTTGCTGTCAATTAAAAATCCTTCACCTTTCGCACTGGCTTAATAGTAAACTGACACTTCCTGTTCTATAGAAATCACTTTTCAGCAGTCATCTCAATATAATCACAGGCAGAATTAGAATAGATGGTATTACCTATATTAACATGTCTAGAACACTCTCCCATAGAAGTCAATGAGTCATCACTTGTCCATTGTGCCTCTGGGCCATGTGACTGATGCATCATATCTCTGAATGCTGTTAACAGCAGTTCAGGCAATCCTGCATAGAAAATTGAATAAAAAAAAAAAAAAAAACTGAAAATAAAAACTGTTAAAAAAAAGGGAATAGGTTTTACTATTAGGTTTAAATTATTAAAGGTATTAAAGGGCATATCTCCATTTTCAACCAGGCAGCGCCTCTTATATAAGCATTGGAGCATTTCATGCTCCCGTGCTCTCCCTTGCCCCGCGCTGTATTGTGCAGGGCAAGGGCTGTTTGTTTATTGTTAACACTACTAGACGGGTTTTACAGGCTAGGGCAGAGCTAAAGCCTGGCCATTAGTGCTGGTGATGTCACCAGGCAGGGGCATAGCTAAAGGCTCATGGGCCCTGGTGCAAGAGTTAGACTTGGGCCCCCCTTCCCTCAGTGCTTTGTGTGTCTTCTTATGCAGCACAATAGTCTTTGGGCCCCCTCAGGCTCCTGGGCCCTGGTAGCGACTGCTACCTCTGCATCCCCTATAGCTACGCCCCTGTCACCAGGATCACTGCTAGGTGGAAGCCTCCTCTTAGCTTTACCCATACTTCACTGGAGAGCCCACTATGTCACTGGATCTCCAGAAAAAGTTTTTGCCCTGTGTAGTTCATTGCAGGACAAAGGAGAGCATCGGAGCATGAAATGATCTGATGTTCATGTCAGAGGAGCTTCCTGGGTCAAAACAGGGATATCAGAGCTTAACCTGGACAACCCCTTTGAACGGAGTATGTCACAAGTAACCTCCCTTTCAAGCTGTTTGCATAGACACATAGCTGTGGTTCACCTGATTAAAAAGCGTTTTCTTTTATTGATCTGAAGCCCCATTCTTAGTAAGTTGTGATACTTTTTCTTAATATGAAAATTAAAAATTTGTTGTAACGAGGGCTTCATCGTTACTATCATTGCACCCAAGCTCTACACCCTTCTGTGGCCAGCCCCTCTCTGGCTGCTTTGATTGGTGGTGCCAGGCAATTGCAAAGCAGCGAGGGTGGGGCTTGTCACAGGAAAGAGTGGAACTTAGGTGCAATGAGAGCAATGGTGATGCCCTCATTACACCAAGGCCTAATTGCATTCTAAGAAACAGTATCATAACTCAGGGATGGAGCCTTGGGTCAACAATAGGAAAACAGCGTAGTAATGAGGTGAACCACAGCTATGTGTCTATGCAAACAGTGTAATAGAGAGTTCGCTGGTGACAGACACCCATTAAAGCGGCCGTGCAGTCTCAGGAAATTGATGACCTATCCTCAGGACAGGTCAACAATATCAGATTGGCTGTGGTCTAACATCCAGCACCCCATCGATTAGCTGTTTGAAAAGATTGTGGCGCTTGTGGGAGGGCTGTATGTTCATCAATGGTTAACTGCATATTGTCTAGATTGTAAGGGCAGAGCCCTGTAATTCCAATTTCCTCTCTGTGTAGGCCACTTTTGTCAGTGAGTTTTTGTCTTTATGTGTATGGAATGTGCCACTTCATTGTGTTGGTAACGTTCTTTTGCACTTGGTAGCTTCTGTGTCACATGGTCTGTTGGCGGCACGGCTCACAGCTTTATCCTACCTCACAGTGCATTGGTGATACCACTATGGAGGCATGTGAGAGTCTGGCTGTGAGTTGGTTTATAGCACTGTTCAGACCCTGTTCACACACCACGGGCAGTTGAGTGGTAGGACCCCATTCTTTCTGAGACACTGTGACGTGGTGCATGAGGGGCTCCGATATGTTCCTGACTGGAAGATGTTGGCAAAGTTCTTAGCTTTTAACATCGGCTTAAGGAATTAGCTAGTATTGTCAGTGATTTGTGTAATAACAATTATAGACAAAAATAAATAAAAATAAAAATCCAATTAATATCACACAAACAGTTGCATCATTCATGCCTTTTACTGAGCACATTGAATAAAAATCTATAGTTTTCCTTTCAGTAGCAATTCTCTTCACTAAATGTCTCCCATAACTGCAAATGAGAGTTGTACAATGTAGAGGAATTTTGGATCATTCCTTCCTGCAAATGTCTTTCAGTTCATCAATAATTTTGGGATGCCTTGTGTGTACAGCCCCCTCAAGTTAGGCCATATAGCTAAAAGGTTTTTCTGACATTTTAATACTGATTGGTGGGGGTCCGACACCAGGGAACCCTGCCAATTAGTTGCTTGAGAAGGCAGCTGCGCTTCTGTAAGTGCTGTGGCTTCTGCAGCTTGCCAAGCACAGTGCATAGTATACACATATACTTGAGTGGGGCTGAGCTGCTCCTGAGCCACGTGACACATAAACATGTCATCACTGGCCTAGAGTAAGCTGAGAGAATGCTTGGCGATCACAGAAGCAACGATGCCTTCTCAAACAGCTGATCAGCAGGGGTCCCGGGTGTTGGACCGTCACTGATCAGATACAGTGGGATGCAATAGTTTGGGCAACCTTGTTAATCGTCATGATTTTCCTGTATAAATCATTGGTTGTTACGATAAAAAATGTCAGTTAAATGTATCATATAGGAAACACACACAGTGGTATTTGAGAAGTGAAATGAAGTTTATTGGATTTACAGAAAGTGTGCTATAATTGTCTAAACAAAATTAGGCAGGTGCATAAATTTGGGCACCACAAAAAGAAATGAAAACAATATTTAGTAGATCCTCATCTCATTTTGCATAAATTACAGCCTCTAAATGCTTCCTATAGGTTCCAATGAGAGTCTGGATTCTGGTTGAAGGTATTTTGGACCATTCCTCTTAACAAAACATCTCTAGTTCATTCAGGTTTGATGGCTTCCAAGCATGGACAGCTCTCTTTAAATAACACTACAGATTTTCAATTATATTCAGGTCTGGGGACTGAGATGGCCATTCCAGAACGTTGTACTTGTTCCTCTGCATAAATGCCTAGTGGATTTTGAGCAGTGTTTAGGGTCGTTGTCTTGTTGAAAGATCCAGCCCCGGCACAGCTTTAGCTTTATCACTGATTCCTGGACATTGGTCTCCAGAATCTGCTGATACTGAGTAGAATCCTTGCGTCACTCAACTTTGACAAGATTCCCAGTCCCTGCACTGGCCACACAGCCCCACAGCATGATGGAACCACCACCATATTTCACTGTAGGTAGCAGGTGTTTTTCTTGGAATGCCGTGTTCTTTTTCCTCCATTCATAACGCCCTTTCTTATGGCCAAATAACTCCATTTTAGTTTCATCAGTCCACAGAACCTTATTCCAAAATGAAGCTGGCTTGTCCAAATGTGCTTTAGCCCATCTCAAGAAAAGGTTTCCTCTGCATCACTTTCGCATACAGCATCTCCTTGTGTAAAGTGCACCGAATAGTTGAACGAACGATGCACAGTGACTCCATCTGCAGCAAGATGATGTTGTAGGTCTTTGGTGCTGGTCTGTGGGTTGACTCTGACTGTTCTCACCATTCGTCGCTTCTGTCTATCCGAGATTTTTCTTGGTCTGCCACTTCGAGCCTTAACTTGAACTGAGCCTGTAGTCTTCCATTTCCTCAATATGTTCCTAACTGTGGAAACAGGCAGCTGAAATCTCTGAGACCGCTTTCTGTATCCTTCCCCTAAACCATGATGGTGAACAATCTTTGTCTTCAGGTCATTTGAGAGTTGTTTTGAGACCCCCATGTTGCTACTCTTCAGAGAAAATTAAAAGAGGAAGGAAACTTAAAATTAACCCACTTAAATACTCTTTCTCATAATTGGATTCACCTGTGTATGTAGGTCAGGAGTCACTTAGCTTACCAAGCCAATTTGAATTCCAATAATTAGTTCTAAAGGTTTTGGAATCAATAAAATGACAACAGTGCCCAAATTTATGCACCTGCCTAATTTTGTTTAAACAATTATATCACACTTTCTGTAAATCCAATAAACTTCATTTCACTTCTCAAATATCAGTGTGTGTGTCTCCTATATGATATATTTAACTGACATTTTTTATCGTAACAACCAACGATTTATACAGGAAAATCATGATGATTAACAAGGTTGCCCAAACTTTCGCATCCCACTGTACTGATAACCTAGTGTAAAAGTGCAAGAAAAGTTCAAAAGTGATCTAAAATGCAAAAAAATAGTAATAATGTGACATCAAATCTAATATCAGTCAAATGCCCCATTAAATAAGCACCTGAAACACAGAAAAATATGAAAACAGACAATCAAAAGCATAAGTTAATCATAGCGATGAGCGACATAGGCAATATTTGTTTTTGCGATATTTAGCAAATTTGTAACGTCCAACTTTATCTTTATTTCAAGGATGTAAATCAGCGGTAAAACTGGGGAACAGAAAAAACAATGCGCTTACTAATGGAGTCTGACATATAGTAATGCATATATTACACTTCTGTGCATAGCAATGCACATACAAACACAGATGCATATCTATACTAGAGCATGTTAGCTATCTGCATAACAAGCATGGGCCCTAGATGCTAACTATAAGCTGCTATTAAGCAGAGGAAAAGGATATGCAAAATACATATGAAAACAGATGCAAAACAAACTGTAATGTGGCTATGTGACATACCAGCAATGCTACTCTGAGCTCTGATGTAGCGGATGTCTCAAGAGGCTTCCAAGCCATGTGCTATCCTCAAGCAGTGATTATTGTGAATGAAGTAAATGGCTGCTATGTGCAGGGATGATGATGTCACTAAGATAAGGAAGCTGAAGTAGACCAAACTTGTAGTATGAATAGCTTCAATTGTATGTAAAACGGCCACTAGATAGTGCTGTTACACAATCTACAGAGAATTATACAGAAAAACATATTAACCATGTAGGAAAGTTATGCATAAATTAACTATAAACTTGCTGAAGACATGACAATGTCTGTAGCATGTATGTATGGACAGCAGAGAAACAGTAATTCCTATCACACTACCTAACAACCTGCACTGGAACCTATCAGCTACACGATATCACTATCTAACCTACACTGACTATCTCCCACTAACTATCTGTATTATATGTATTAAGGCAGATTGCCTGGATTTATGGGAGGGGCTGAGGTCCGCCTCCAGCCTATTTAGGGCACTCCCCTTACCTGGCTCCTGCATCATTGAGGTCTGAGCTTTTGAGAGAGGAGGTCGCTTGTGGAGTGTCTGGAGAGTTGCCTGCGAGTCGCTGAATTTCTGGGAGTTTTCCGTTGCCATCAGTTCTGGATTTGGAGCATTTCGGTTCTATTTTTCCGGCTTTACTCAGGTTCACTGGGGGTCACGTTTTGCCCATTAAATTGCGAGTCATCCATACGGTGCAGCCGGGGCCTCACGGTTGCCCCCTGTACCGGTTCAATTCATTTCACCAAACGCTGCACCATGTCACTGTTTTCTCAAACAAGTCACCAGAATTTCATTTCTGTCACGCCTTGTTCATGCACAATTTGTCTACACCGTACCACTATTCCGGTCATCACCCCTGCGGCAAGCATGCAGTCGTTTCCTGGGCAATCCCCCATTTCTGTTAATTTCATTTCACCAAACGCTGCACTAATGTCACAGCTTTCTCGCCCAGGTCACCAGCATTTCATTTCTGTCATGTCTTGTTCATGCATAAATTTACCTACACCGTATCACCACTCCGGACAACACCCCTGCGGCTGCAGGCAGTGGTTTCTGAGTCATCCATACGGTACAGCCGGGGCCTCACGGTTGCCCCTGTACCGGTTCATTTCATTTCATCATACGCTGCACCAATGTCACGGTTTTCTCATACAAGTCACCAGTATTCATTTCTGTCACGCCTTGTTCATGCGCAATTTGTCCACACCGTACTACCATTCCGGTCAACACCTCTGCAGCATGCGGCATGGTTTCTGGCCTAATCCCCCATTTCTGTTTCATTTCATTTCATAGACGCTGCGCTAATGTCACGGCTTTCTCACAGTCACCAGCATCTCATTTTGTCATGTCTCGTTCAAGCAATCTTCCCACAGGCAACACTGCGGTCAGGCTCGTTCCCCATTTCCTTTTCAGTCCATATCACCCCACAATCATCCACATTCATGCCCCCCCCCTCCTCATGTTCATGTGCACGGCTGCAGGAGCACAAATGCGTATGAGTTATTTCATACGGTACAGCAGGGCCTCACGGTTGCCCCTGTACCGGTTCATCTCATTTCATCAATGCGCACCAATGTCACGGTTTTCATACAAAGTCACCAGCTTTCATTTCTGTCGCACCTGTTCATGCGCATTTGTTCACAAACCGCACCACCATTCCGGGCAACAGCTCTGGCAGCATGCGGCCAATGGTTCCTGGATTAAATCCCCCAGTTCTGTTGTTCTTTTCACACATGCTGCACCCATGTCACGGCTTCTCGCAGCAATCACCGGCAGCTCATTGCTCTCATGCCTATTCTGGCGTCTCCCCACAGGACTGACACTCCGGTCAGCACCCTGCTGGTTCCAGCCCCATTCCCCATTTCTGGTTTATTTCATTTCACCCCTCAAACATCCAACATTCATGCCCTCCCCCCCCCTCCTCCTCGTATTCATGTGCACAGCACAGGGGCCAGCTGCGGGCACCCGGCACACCCCCTATTCATTTCAACCTCCACTGGGCTTACCGCTGCACAGACATCCCCTCCCCACCGCTTCCTGCCTGTTTTGCCGCTCCTCCTGCCGCGCGGCCGATGGCGCCCGGCCGCGTCCTGGTGCCGGGTCTGCGCATGCGCGGCCGGGGTTCTGCGCATGCGCGGCGATTCCGTCGGCGCATGCGCGGTGTCCCGGCGGCCGTGGTGGGACTCCGGACGGATGGGAACAGAAATAAATGGCATTTCATTCTTATATGCGCTAAGATGTTACTCTTCATAAACAATCACATAAACTTCCAAGCATGATCCACATGATTCACACAACTTCGCCAGCAACGTTCATGCCCCCCCCCCGTATTCACGTGCACAGCTACAGGGGCCAGCGGCGGTGCAACCGGCACACCCCCTATTCATTGCAACCTCCTCTGGGCTGACCGCTGCACAGACATCCCCTCCCAAACATCCTCCTGCCTGTTTTGCCGCTCCTCCTGCAGCGCGGCCGATGGCGCGCGGCCGCGTCCTGGTGCCTGGTCTGCGCATGCGCGGCCGGGGTTCTGCGCATGCGCGGCGATTCCGTCGGCGCATGCGCAGTGTCCCGGCGGCCGTGCGCGCCGCATCTGATACGGGGGGCCGCCGTCGGACGGTCCGGCCCGGCTGGTCGGCTGAGCTCAGGGGGCTCCGGTCACACAGGGGGCCCCTCCTGCGCAGGTTGCAGGGGGGCCTTCCAGCACGCCCCTCCAAAGTCAAACATCACCCCAGCAGCCCCACACAATAGAGAAAAAAAAAAAAAGCTAATTAAAGGACACAGACCAATACGTTCCATTGGATCATTGGATTGCAAAACGCACATTCCCACTTGTGCATGGCCATGCGCCACGCGCTGGTCTCTTCTCACACCAGGTGCAAGCTATCATTTCATGAACAACCGTCATGATCCTCCGGGTCATGCATATGTACCATGTACATTGTCACATTTCATCACACTATCTTATGTTTACCCTCCCCCTTTTTTTTTTTTCAGGCGGTCAACCTATATTGTATTTTGCACTACCATGTATCCGGAGAATTTTTTCTTACCACCAGGTATGTTCACCTGCTCATTAACAAAAGTCTTCCTTACATTTAGAATAATCCCGTTAGGGTCAGCGTGCTGGCTTTAGGGGCACCATCATCCCACTAGGTTACCCCCTTCTTGGCTTCGCCAGCAGTTAGTGGTCCCGCGAGTTAATCAACTGTTTTGTTTTACCATGTCTCTGAAAGGAATAGAGAACTTCTCCCTACCTGGCACCCCTGCTAGATCCATCACTGCTACCCAGGGAGACGGTCTAGCCAGTCCAGCACCCATCAGATCCTGGACAATCCCACGCATAACGACGGAGTTAAGGTGACGGCATGTTCCCTTCCCCGCCACGGCGAGGGAAGCAGAGCTTTTCCGGCTGCTGCGCACGCCAATCGATAACAGGGAGGCAGGGGAAGGACCTAGCCAGTCCAGCACAGGGGATATACATACCATGCTGTCCTCCCTAAATGTCATCCATGTCTAAAGTCAACGCCAGGTTGGAGAGGCTGGAATCAGTCACAGCGACCCTCTCCTTGGCAGGGCCACCACCGGCAGCGTCACCGGCGCCGGCCGGATTGCCAGTGATCACGTCGACCGTTAGCCTGGAGGACCAAGAAGTCAGCCCGGCGCACATAATACCGGAGGAGGAACCTGGGGTACCCATCGCCACCAAGAAGACAGAAGGGCCAGAGACGGTCATCACCTTTCCTGGGCACCCAGTTGGATTCAGCCTAAATGCAAGCCAGTTTGCCATCCGGGAAGATCCAGGACATTCTCGCCCACATAGACAACTACCTTCAACTCAGCACCGTCAACCGCAAAGAACTGCAGTCCCTGTTGGGCTCCCTGATCTTTGCTATGCGCATCCACCTCAGGGTCGCTCATTTATATCACGGCTCCTGCACCTCTCCCCTTTCTCCTACACGACTCGCACGGGGTGTCCCTGGATGCCCACGCTGCAGGCAGCTCTGGGCATGTGGGGGAGATTTCTGTCCACCTGGAATGGCGGGGGCTTGTTTCTCCCTCAGCCGTCGGACTCTTCCCCCTCTATCTGGTCAGATGCGGCATCTACCACAGGCTTCGCGGCCATTTTTGGGAACGATTGGCTGTGGGGCAGCTGGCCTCCTGCGGTCCGGGGTTTGGAGGGATTCTCCGCTGCCTCAGCGCTTTTCAAGTTCTACCCCATCGGGGCGGCTGCCGTAGCGTGGGGTCATTCAGGGGCAAACATGTCGGTCCGGTGCTATTCAGACAACCATACGACCTGCCAGTTCATCAACAGGATCGTTCCAAATCTCTCACAATCGTGAGGTTTCTGCGGAGACTTCCTTGGTTGGCCGCTTGCAATAATTTCTTCTTACATTGTTTCCATGTCCCGGGGGTGGGCAATACGGCAGCTGACAGTCTGTCTCGCGTCAAATTTCAGGCATTTCATCAAGCTCTCCCATCAGCGTCACCCACGGCCTCCATCACTCCATCATTTCAAACAGCTCATTCTGGATTAGAAGGCATCATGCGGCATAGCCAGTCTTTGTCCCGCTTAGCACTATCAGACGATACACATAGAACACACGACAGAGCGTTCACACTATTCAACAGGTCCTGTTGGAACACAACATCACGCACCCTTTTGTTATGACGTCTCTTCCGGGGTTGGCTTCTTTTTGCCACCTCAAAATCATGTCATACAACACCATCAAACTATATCTCACTGGCATTTCAACATCAAATGCTAATCACACACCCCAATAACATCAGCTTCATGTCCTCGCACCAGATCAAATCCATACTCAGAGGTATTCAGGAAACGGAACCCGCACGTCCAGCCCAGAGGCTACCCATAATCAATCATATCTTCAAAGCATTATCCGACTTACTGGACGCCACGCCTCTTGAAACAGATACCAACTCCATCATCAAAACGGCAATTTACTTGGCCATCTACGGATTCCTGAGTTCCTGGAAATTCACTACAGCCTCCACGACCCGAACCTCACCTTGTCTTCTTGTCTCCCACTTGTCAAAACACATGGTTCACTACATCCTGTCCTTACCTCACTCCAAGAATAGTCAGCACTTACCCGTCAACATTTCATTACCCCACGCACAACAGATGGTGTCCAGTCAGGGTCCTGGATGCTCACAATCAGCGTCACAAGTTCTACCCTCTCAACCGCTACTTCAACTACATGGTTCGGTACTCACCACCACCACCTTCATGACCCATGCCGGGTCATCCCTCACACAACTAGGCCTCAACGCAGGCAACCACTCAGGGCACTCCTTTCGCATTGGAGCCACGTCCACGGCCTCCAGTGCCAACATCCTCACTCATGTCATCAGGGGATTGGGGCGCTGGGAGTCATCCGCTTACGCGCAATACATTCCCAATCCAACACAAGAGTTAAGAGTGGCTTTCCAAAACATGTCGGGTTAAGCCATTGATACATCAATTGGTTACAATAAACTGGTTATTTCCATTTTTGCCCTCTTCTTTCTCAGGCCTACCTCATCCTCGGTTTCGGCACACCACAACCGACTGCACTCATTCCCTGCTTTCCCAGGGCTCTTCACTGTACTACCGTAAGCCCCTTACACAAGTATTAAGGCAGATTGCCTGGATTTGTGGGAGGGGCTGAGGTCCGCCTCCAGCCTATTTAGGGCACTCCCCTTACCTGGCTCCTGCATCATTGAGGTCTGAGCTTTTGACCCTCCCACCACTCCACTCATTTACAACTCATTTCTTCCATATCTTTTCCTTGGGTAGGCCCTCTTCTTTCTCAGGCCTACCTCATCCTCGGTTTCGGCACACCACAACCGACTGCACTCATTCCCTGCTTTCCCAGGGCTCTTCACTGTACTACCGTAAGCCCCTTACACAAATATAAGCTAACTAACTAATGTATTTGGATAAGGAACAGAATCCAGATGAAAGCACAGAGCACAGCAATGACACTGGTCTCTCTCTCAGAACTGCAAAAAAAAACTGCAGAAAATGGCTGCTGGGGAGTTTCGTATATAGTTAAGCGGTAGGCAACATTCCTATTGGTTGCTAGGGATGTTGCTAAGCTCTGACAAAGATATTGCAGCATTCTTATTGGCCCACAAGCAAGAAGGGAGGTTACTGAAGAAGAAAAAATATTCACAATTACAAATATATAGCACTATATTCTACATCTTTGCCAATATTCGCAATAAAAATTAGTGATTCGAATATTCACAATCAACACTAGTTAATCACAATGCAATAACCAAACACAGGAATAATGATAGAGACAGTGAGTGTAAGCTAAAATACTGTAACAAAAAAGGCTGGCTAGGCACCACGCATATCACTGCAAAAGTCCTTCCCAATTCTGACTCCTGTGAGTGACATTTACATGCAGCAATGTCCTCCAGAGTATGGAAATTTCACGATGATATATTAGACCTGACCTGTAATACTGATTCACAGTAAATCTACAGCTAACAGAAGGAATTAAAAGGCATTTGTTTGGACTGCCACAACATGCATTAAAATAAATGTTTTTTTCTCTACTACTTTATTAGCACTGCCTCCATTTCTTTACTGTGCTCCACTAAGGAGTGATTGGGACACAGCTCCTGCAGGGGCACACACAAGTTTTTAGCTTTACTGAAGGGTGCTGTATGCTTTTCTTGTTGTTTAACTGAAGGGATTAGCTATAAATCTTGATGCGCTACACAGTGATATAGACGGCACAGTACCTACAGAACGGATTAACTAGGAATGTGGGTGCACTAGAACATAATGCACATGGTGATACACTCTCCCTGCAATGTCCTTGTCGTCTTCCTGCACTCTCCCTGCAGTTTAAATACCAAGCCTTCACACAGATTTTGGGCCACCAAGTGGGATAAATAGTAAGGCTGTTAACAGCCTGTATTTGTGGGAGGGGCGTCTGGCTATTTATCCCCCTACCTGCCGCTCAGCCAGGCGCCCGAGTCTCACGCATTCCTGCGGTATCGCGCTCCCTCCCCTCTGATCCGAGACCTTCCTTCCGGTTTCTGCGCACACGCATCGCCGGCGGCTGAACCATCGCCCTCCTCTCCAGCCTTCCGGGTAATCGAGGCACAGCTGGCTCCGACATAGCTGTGCCTCACGTCTGGGCTCCTGCCCCCTGGTGGTACAAGTCAGGTGCCGCTCTCCCCCAGCCTAGTTCCGCTCGCTGGATTCCGGCAGCAGGGCCGGTGAGCTGCGTCCTGGTTCACTATTTTGCCGGTCACGTGCCGCGCAATTGGGGGTGCTAAGCGAGTTTCACTATGGGTAGACAGTGTGGTGCTCACATTTCGCCACCCATGCACTCCTTATTTTTGTTTTCTACAAATTTTCAGCACAAGTAATTTTGGCATTGTTCTGGTTCTGTGATGCAGGCAGCGCGCCCACTTTTTCACTCGTGACCTCTGCCAGCTTGCTCAGGGGCCCTGCAGAGCTATGGTTCCCTCCGTGGGCTCTCACCGGATTAGCTAGGGGTCGATTCTCAACAGTCAGTCCGCCCTCGTCGCTGCCTCAGCATCACATTGCCAGAATTTGCGCCGTGAAGTGGGTGATACGTTACTGTTCATTTTTTTCTATCTCACTCTGCTTCAGTCTCCGGATCCTCCCACATTGTCGGGGTCCTCTGGATCATCCGGGGTTTCAGTGCCTTGTGGTTCACCCAGGGTGTCACGTCCCTGGTTCGGCTAGGTTGTCACTGTCCCTGGATCGCCCAGGTTTTCCATGTTCCTGGATCGCCCAGGTTGTCAGTGTTCCTGGATCGCCCAGGTTGTCAGTATTCCTGGATCGCCCAGGTTGTCAGTGTTCCTGGATCGCCCAGGTTGTCCGTGTTCCTGGATCGCCCAGGTTGTCCGTGTTCCTGGATCGCCCAGGTTGTCAGGGTCCCTGGATCGCCCAGGTTGTCAGTGTCCCTGGATCGCCCAGGTTGTCAGTGTTCCTGGATCGCCCAGGTTGTCAGTGTTCCTGGATCGCCCAGGTTGTCAGTGTTCCTGGATCGCCCAGGTTGTCAGTGTTCCTGGATCGCCCAGGTTGTCCGTGTTCCTGGATCGCCCAGGTTGTCCGTGTTCCTGGATCGCCCAGGTTGTCCGTGTTCCTGGATCGCCCAGGTTGTCCGTGTTCCTGGATCGCCCAGGTTGTCCGTGTTCCTGGATCGCCCAGGTTGTCCGTGTTCCTGGATCGCCCAGGTTGTCAGGGTCCCTGGATCGCCCAGGTTGTCAGGGTCCCTGGATCGCCCAGGTTGTCAGGGTCCCTGGATCGCCCAGGTTGTCAGGGTCCCTGGATCGCCCAGGTTGTCTGTGTTTCTGGATCGCCCAGGTTGTCTGTGTTCCTGGATCGCCCAGGTTGTCAGTGTTCCTGGATCGCCCAGGTTGTCAGGGTCTCTGCATCGCCCAGGTTGTCAGGGTCCCTGGATCGCCCAGGTTGTCAGGGTCCCTGGATCGCCCAGGTTGTCAGGGTCCCTGGATCGCCCAGGTTGTCAGGGTCCCTGGATCGCCCAGGTTGTCAGGGTCTCTGGATCGCCCAGGTTGTCAGGGTCCCTGGATCGCCCAGGTTGTCAGGGTCCCTGGATCGCCCAGGTTGTCAGGGTCCCTGGATCGCCCAGGTTGTCAGGGTCCCTGGATCGCCCAGGTTGTCAGGGTCCCTGGATCGCCCAGGTTGTCAGTGTCCCTGGATCGCCCAGGTTGTCAGTGTTCCTGGATCGCCCAGGATGTCAGTGTTCCTGGATCGCCCAGGTTGTCAGTGTTTCTGGATCGCCCAGGTTGTCCGTGTTCCTAGATCGCCCAGGTTGTCCGTGTTCCTGGATCGCCCAGGTTGTCCGTGTTCCTGGATCGCCCAGGTTGTCAGGGTCCCTGGATCGCCCAGGTTGTCAGTGTCCCTGGATCGCCCAGGTTGTCAGTGTTCCTGGATCGCCCAGGTTGTCAGTGTTCCTGGATCGCCCAGGTTGTCAGTGTTCCTGGATCGCCCAGGTTGTCAGTGTTCCTGGATCGCCCAGGTTGTCCGTGTTCCTGGATCGCCCAGGTTGTCCGTGTTCCTGGATCGCCCAGGTTGTCCGTGTTCCTGGATCGCCCAGGTTGTCCGTGTTCCTGGATCGCCCAGGTTGTCCGTGTTCCTGGATCGCCCAGGTTGTCAGGGTCCCTGGATCGCCCAGGTTGTCAGGGTCCCTGGATCGCCCAGGTTGTCAGTGTCCCTGGATCGCCCAGGTTGTCAGTGTTCCTGGATCGCCCAGGTTGTCAGTGTTCCTGGATCGCCCAGGTTGTCAGTGTTCCTGGATCGCCCAGGTTGTCGTGTTCCTGGA
This sequence comes from Bufo gargarizans, assembly GCF_014858855.1. Taxonomy (NCBI): domain Eukaryota; kingdom Metazoa; phylum Chordata; class Amphibia; order Anura; family Bufonidae; genus Bufo; species Bufo gargarizans. The sequence goes on from NC_058080.1 coordinate 197,320,318, forward strand.
TCGCCCAGGTTGTCCGTGTTCCTGGATCGCCCAGGTTGTCCGTGTTCCTGGATCGCCCAGGTTGTCCGTGTTCCTGGATCGCCCAGGTTGTCAGTGTCCTGGATCGCCCAGGTTGTCAGGGTCCCTGGATCGCCCAGGTTGTCAGGGTCCCTGGATCGCCCAGGTTGTCAGGGTCCCTGGATCGCCCAGGTTGTCAGGGTCCCTGGATCGCCCAGGTTGTCAGGGTCCCTGGATCGCCCAGGTTGTCTGTGTTCCTGGATCGCCCAGGTTGTCGGTGTTCCTGGATCGCCCAGGTTGTCAGTGTTCCTGGATCGCCCAGGTTGTCAGGGTCTCTGCATCGCCCAGGTTGTCAGGGTCCCTGGATCGCCCAGGTTGTCAGGGTCCCTGGATCGCCCAGGTTGTCAGGGTCCCTGGATCGCCCAGGTTGTCAGGGTCCCTGGATCGCCCAGGTTGTCAGGGTCTCTGGATCGCCCAGGTTGTCAGGGTCCCTGGATCGCCCAGGTTGTCAGGGTCCCTGGATCGCCCAGGTTGTCAGGGTCCCTGGATCGCCCAGGTTGTCAGGGTCCCTGGATCGCCCAGGTTGTCAGGGTCCCTGGATCGCCCAGGTTGTCAGTGTCCCTGGATCGCCCAGGTTAGTCAGTGTTCCTGGATCGCCCAGGATTGTCAGTGTTCCTGGATCGCCCAGGTTGTCAGTGTTTCTGGATCGCCCAGGTTGTCCGTGTTCCTAGGATCGCCCAGGTTGTCCGTGTTCCTGGATCGCCCAGGTTGTCAGGGTCCCTGGATCGCCCAGGTTGTCAGTGTCCCTGGATCGCCCAGGTTGTCAGTGTCCCTGGATCGCCCAGGTTGTCAGTGTCCCTGGATCGCCCAGGTTGTCAGTGTTCCTGGATCGCCCAGGTTGTCCGTGTTCCTGGATCGCCCAGGTTGTCCGTGTTCCTGGATCGCCCAGGTTGTCCGTGTTCCTGGATCGCCCAGGTTGTCCGTGTTCCTGGATCGCCCAGGTTGTCCGTGTTCCTGGATCGCCCAGGTTGTCCGTGTTCCTGGATCGCCCAGGTTGTCCGTGTTCCTGGATCGCCCAGGTTGTCAGGGTCCCTGGATCGCCCAGGTTGTCAGGGTCCCTGGATCGCCCAGGTTGTCAGGGTCCCTGGATCGCCCAGGATGTCAGGGTCCCTGGATCGCCCAGGTTGTCAGGGTCCCTGGATCGCCCAGGTTGTCAGGGTCCCTGGATCGCCCAGGTTGTCAGGGTCCCTGGATCGCCCAGGTTGTCAGGGTCCCTGGATCGCCCAGGTTGTCAGTGTCCCTGGATCGCCCAGGTTGTCAGTGTTCCTGGATCGCCCAGGATGTCAGTGTTCCTGGATCGCCCAGGTTGTCAGTGTTTCTGGATCGCCCAGGTTGTCCGTGTTCCTAGATCGCCCAGGTTGTCCGTGTTCCTGGATCGCCCAGGTTGTCAGGGTCCCTGGATCGCCCAGGTTGTCAGTGTCCCTGGATCGCCCAGGTTGTCAGTGTCCCTGGATCGCCCAGGTTGTCAGTGTTCCTGGATCGCCCAGGTTGTCAGTGTTCCTGGATCGCCCAGGTTGTCCGTGTTCCTGGATCGCCCAGGTTGTCCGTGTTCCTGGATCGCCCAGGTTGTCCGTGTTCCTGGATCGCCCAGGTTGTCCGTGTTCCTGGATCGCCCAGGTTGTCAGGGTCCCTGGATCGCCCAGGTTGTCAGGGTCCCTGGATCGCCCAGGTTGTCAGGGTCCCTGGATCACCTAGGTTGTCAGGGTCCCTGGATCGCCCAGGTTGTCAGGGTCCCTGGATCGCCCAGGTTGTCAGGGTCCCTGGATCGCCCAGGTTGTCAGGGTCCCTGGATCGCCCAGGTTGTCAGGGTCCCTGGATCGCCCAGGTTGTCTGTGTTTCTGGATCGCCCAGGTTGTCCGTGTTCCTGGATCGCCAAGGTTGTCAGTGTTCCTGGATCGCCCAGGTTGTCAGTGTCCCTGGATCGCCCAGGTTGTCAGGGTCCCTGGATCGCCCAGGTTGTCAGGGTCCCTGGATCGCCAAGGTTGTCTGTGTTTCTGGATCGCCCAGGTTGTCAGGGTCCCTGGATCGCCCAGGTTGTCAGGGTCCCTGGATCGCCCAGGTTGTCAGGGTCCCTGGATCGCCCAGGTTGTCAGGGTCCCTGGATCGCCCAGGTTGTCAGGGTCCCTGGTTCGCCCAGGTGGTCTGCGTCCCTAGTTCGCCCAGGTGGTCTGCGTCCCTGGTTCGCCCAGGTGGTCAGGGTCCCTGGATCGCCCAGGTGGTCAGGGTCCCTGGATCGCCCAGGTTGTCAGGGTCCCTGGATCGCCCAGGTTGTCAGGATCCCTGTATCGCCCAGGTTGTTAGGGTCCCTGGATCGCCCAGGTTGTCAGGGTCCCTGGATCGCCCAGGTTGTCAGGGTCCCTGGATCGCCCAGGTTGTCAGCATCCCTGGATCGCCCAGGTTGTCAGCGTCCCTGGATCGCCCAGGTGGTCAGCGTCCCTGGATCGCCCAGGTGGTCAGCGTTTCTGGATCGCCCAGGTTCTGTCTTCGTTTTCTAAAGCCACCCTTCGGGGTATTCAAAAGGAGGGGAAGGGATCCGTGAGCCATAGGCAACCTGTGTCCGGTAAATTGTTCAGGGATCTTTCTTCGTCATTGGATGGTAATCCTTTTGGGCCCTTCACTAGCCTGATTTTGAAAGCGGCCATGTATCTCACCTTTTATGGATTCCTCCGGCCTGGTGAGGTTCTGGCGGGTCCAAATCGCCATAACCATCCTCTGATGCAGCATCGGTTATGGGGCCAGGGCCATTACACTCCCCTGCTACCTTCCACCAAAATCATTCAGACGGGACCCCCTTCCGAGGTTAAATTCTATCCCACGTTGAACGATTGGTGCCCAGTTCAGGTGCTGCATCAACTGCTAGCCCTCATCCAAGGTTCATCACCAGATAGCCCGCTCCTGCCACACGCAGGCAAGCCTCAGCACCCTCAGTTTATATCTTTCATCCTTGCCCTCGCCCAGGGTCTAGGCTATGACCCCAAGGTAATTTCGGGCCACTCATGTCGCTAGTGGCAGCCTTCGCTGCTCCTCGGCATCAGGTGCCAGCTCATGTCATCCGGTCCATGGGGCGGTGGCGGTCCTCCTGCTTTACTAGGGATATGCCCAATCCTCAAGTAGAGATATCTCGTGCCTTTCGATCACTGGCTTTGTAGTTTGCAATAAAGTGTTGTACCTAACTGATGTTTTTTGCCCCCTTTTTTTCACTGGTGTACCTGCGCCCGTGGCTCCCGGCACAATTCAGCCACTATGTTCAGGGCAGGTTTCTCTGCGTGCGCCGGCGTTGTCCTAGCCCTGACCATAAATAGTAAGGCTGTTAACAGCCTGCATTTGTGGGAGGGGCGTCTGGCTATTTATCCCCCTACCTGCCGCTCAGCCAGGCGCCCGAGCCTCACGCCCCTCCCTCCCGCCCTTTTTCTCAAAGCTCCCTTCAGGTATGCCCCCTTTTTTTCACTGGTGTACCCGCGCCCGTGGCTCCCGGCACAATTCAGCCACTATGTTCAGGGCAGGTTTCTCTGCGTGCGCCGGCGTTGTCCTAGCCCTGACCATAAATATGATTAGACAAAGTGGCCTGGGTACACCTGATTTATCACGATTCGTGACAAATTAATTTGGAACAAACCAAATTTCTTGTTGAAGCTCTTTGAGTCGGCCAAATCGAATTTTTTAATCCTTTGCTCATCTCTAATAGCTATCATTAGAGATAATCTGCCCAAATATTGAGAAGTGTGAATGGGGCCTTGACTCTTCCAATCTCCTCTCCTTAATTGAAATATCCTTTGCTAATTAGCTCTAGAGAAGTCATTAACACAAAGGTTCCACTTACTTTCTCTTGCTGTTTTGTGGATATTCACTAAATACTCTCAATAAAAAAAAAAATGCTGTTTGTGTGTTACTAGTTATTTAGTTTAGTTAGATTGTATTTTTCTATAGGTGTGATTTAAAGGTGAATTACACCTGCCAATTTTTACACCACCCTGAACATTGTAGCTGTACATGGGTTGTCTCACTTCAGCAAATAGCATTTATTATGTAGAGGATTCATTTTTCCATCACATTATACACTGCTCGTTTCCAACGGTGCACACTATAAAAAAAAGCACTAGCCTATGTGCGGAGAGGCCAATGCTTTTTCCTACAGTGTGCAAAAACGACCACCACTGATGGATCGCAGGGTGGTTGTAAACATGGAAATGAGTAGTGTATAATGTGATAAAAAAAATGAATCCATCCTGCAAAGGAAGCAATATGGACAATCACAATACATTAGTAAGTGGCTTGTATTATATTTCTCTACATGATAAATGCCATTTACTGAAGTGAGACAACCCCATTAAGTTAGGCTCAGGAGATGCAGTTCTGTTAGTGTTAGATAGCAGAAGCGACCTTGACGTTGGTAGATGGGCACGACACATGTTTGATAAAAAATGTGAACAAAGAGCTTCCATTTTTCATGTATAGTGGTTATATTAACGCTTTAATCAAGCATAATCCCTAATCCTTAGTTATATTGTTTAAATGTATAACAGTGTGCTGTCATATTTTGTTTGCTGTTTGTATGTAGCTTTATGGATGTGCACCTGTGACTTTGGATGTGCTAGTCAAAATTTTCTTGCAGTGTGTTTGGAGGGTAGCTGCCTCCTTTAGATGAAGCACTCTCTCACCATCTGCCTAGGGCTTCTGAGCAGAGTAAAAATGTAGCTGGTTCCTACACTGCACTGAACATTGTAGGCTTAGGTTAGGCTCAGGAGAGGCAGTTTTTTTAGTGTTAGGTACATATCTGCAGAAGCCACCTTGATGTTGGTAGATCGTCCGACACACGTTTGATCAAAAATGAGCATGAAGAGCTTCCATTTTTCATGTATTGTAGGTACAGTACAACTTTAATCCAGAATAATCCCTAATCCCTAGTTCTATTGTTTACATGTATAACATGCCATATTTTGTTTGCTTTTTGTATGTTAGCTTTATGGATTTGCACCTGCGACTTTGGATGATTTAAATAAATATATATATATATACACTCACCTAAAGAATTATTAGGAACACCATACTAATACGGTGTTGGACCCCCCTTTGCCTTCAGAACTGCCTTAATTCTACGTGGCATTGCTTCAACAAGGTGCTGATAGCATTCTTTAGAAATTATGGCCCATATTGATAGGATAGCATCTTGCAGTTGATGGAGATTTGAGGGATGCACATCCAGGGCACGAAGCTCCCATTCCACCACATCCCAAAGATGCTCTATTGGGTTGAGATCTGGTGACTGTGGGGGTCATTTTAGTACAGTGAACTCATTGTCATGTTCAAGAAACCAATTTGAAATGATTCAAGCTTTGTGACATGGTGCATTATCCTGCTGGAAGTAGCCATCAGAGGATGGGTACATAGTGGTCATGAAGGGATGGACATGGTCAGAAACAATGCTCAGGTAGCCCGTGGCATTTAAACGATGGCCAATTGGCACTAAGGGGCCTAAAGTGTGCCCAGAAAACATCCCCCACACCATTACACCACCACCACCAGCCTGCACAGTGGTAACAAGGCATGATGGATACATGTTCTCATTCTGTTTATGCCAAATTGTAGCCTCTTTTTCCTATTTGTAGTGGAGATGAGTGGTACCCGGTGGGGTCTTCTGCTGTTGTAGCCCATCCGGTTCAAGGTTGTGCGTGTTGTGGCTTCACAAATGCTTTGCTGCATACCTTGGTTGTAATTTCAGTCAACGTTGCTCTTCTATCAGCTTGAATCAGTCGGCCCATTCTCCTCTGACCTCTAGCATCAACAAGGCATTTTTGCCCACAGGACTGCCGCATACTGGATGTTTTTCCCTTTTCACACCATTCTTTGTAAACCCTAGAGATGGTTGTTGTCATGGAACCATGAACCAGACGTACAACAAGAAATAAGTGGAAATAAGAAGGCTTTATTGAAAATCAAGCTGTAAGGCAAAAAGTCCAAACGGATGGCTAAACCGAAGCAGGGTCTTGCGAAGCCAGAGGTCAGGAACCAGAAGGGTAGTCAGACGAAGCCTGGATCGGGAACCTGCAGGGTAGTCAGATGAAACCTGGATCAGGAACCAGCAGGGTAGTCAGACGAAGCCAGGATCAGGAACCAGAAGCAGCAGCAGTCTTAGAAGCATGTGAACACAGGAGGACCAAGCAAGGAACTGAAGCCACAGATCTCCTATATATATGAGCTAGGCATCCAGCTCCTCCCAGTGGGAAGGAGAAGCCGCAGGGTGGGAGGCTACAAGAAACCCAGAAACCAAGATGGCCGCCAGCACATGTCAAACGAAGGAGAACAGCAAGAAGGTAAGACCATGACAGTACCTCCCCCTCAAGGGCCCCTCCTCCGCGGAGTAAAGAACGGTTTCTGAGGGAAGCGTGCGTGGAAGGCTCGGAGCAAGGCAGGAGCATGGACATCTGCGGAGGGAACCCAGGAACGCTCCTCTGGACCATAACCACGCCAATGAACCAAAAACTGCACCCGACCGCGGACCAGGCGTGAGTCCAGGATATTGCTCACCTCATACTCCTCACGATTGCCCACTTGGACCGGACGAGGCCGAGGAACCGAGGAAGTGAAACGATTACACACCAGTGGCTTCAACAGGGAGACATGAAACACGTTGGAGATCCGCATGCCAGGAGGAAGCGCAAGGGCATAGGCTACCGGGTTTACCCTGCAAAGCACTCGGAAGGGACCAACAAAGCGAGGCGCCAGCTTGGGAGTGGGCACTCGAAGGTTGAGGTTGCGTGTGGACAACCATACGCGGTCACCGACCTGGTAGGAAGGAGCGGGCGCTCGTCTGCGATCAGCCTGGAGTCTCTGGCGCTGCGCAGAGACCTCAAGGGACCTCTGGATCTGTACCCAAGAAGCACGTAGGACGGAAAGGTGATCCTCCACAGCCGGAATATCCTGGGGAGAGAATACCTCCGGTAACACGGCAGGTTGGAACCCATAATTGGCCATGAAGGGAGACGTCCCAGAGGAAGAGTTCACCGCCGTGTTCCTGGCAAACTCAGTCCAAGGCAGGAGGTCAACCCAATTGTCTTGGTGATCGGAGACATAGCAACGAAGGAATTGCTCCAAGGCCTGATTGGATCGTTCTGCGGCCCCATTGGACTGAGGGTGGTAGGCCGAGGAGAAAGAGAGATGAATCCCCAACTGGGAGCAAAAGGCGCGCCAGAACCTGGACACAAACTGACTCCCCCGATCCGACACAATCTCCTTGGGCAAACCGTGCAACCGGAAGACCTCCCTGGCAAAAATCGTGGCCAACTCTTGTGCAGAGGGTAACTTCTTGAGAGGAACACAGTGGCACATTTTGGAAAACCGATCCACAATCATGAGAATGACCGTATGGCCTCGGGATGCAGGGAGGTCCACAATGAAATCCATCCCCAGGTGTGACCATGGACGCTCCCCGGTGGCTATGGGTTGCAAAAGGCCCAACGGAAGGTGCCGAGGGGACTTACTCTGGGCACAAACGGAGCATGCCGCTACATATGCGGCAATGTCGGAACGTAGAGAAGGCCACCAGAACAGACGTGAAACAGCCCAGGACAGCTGATTCTTTCCAGGATGCCCCGCGGCCTTGGAGTTATGGTAGGTTCGCAACAACCGAGTGCGCAACTCCTCAGGCACAAAACATCTGCCGTTGGGTCTCCCAGAGGGAGCACCAGATTGAGCCGCCAAAATCTGCTCACCCAGGGGAGAGGTCAGGCTGGTGCGAATGGCGGCCAGGATCTGATTCGGAGGTATGACCGAAGTCGGAATCGACTCCTCCCCGGACAGCTCGGAGTACTGCCGTGATAAGGCATCCGCTCTGATGTTCTTGGAACCGGGTAGGTAGGAGACCACGTAATTAAAACGTGACAAGAACAGAGCCCATCTGGCCTGACGTGGTGTCAATCTCTTGGCCTCAGAGAGGTAGGTCAGATTCTTGTGGTCCGTCAGGATGAGAACCGGAACCACCGAGCCCTCGAGCAAGTGCCTCCATTCTTTAAGGGCCTGCACGATGGCCAATAACTCCCTGTCACCAATCTGATAGTTGCACTCCGCGGAAGACAGTTTCCGGGAGTAAAACCCACAAGGAAGCAGAGGACCCTCTGGTGTTCTACGCTGAGACAGAAGGGCGCCTACTCCCGTCTCAGACGCGTCCACCTCGAGGACAAAAGGCAACCCAGGGTTGGGATGCGACAGAATCGGAGCCGACACAAAGGCGGACTTTAGAGCCTCAAAAGCTCGGATGGCCTCGAGCGGCCAGACCTGGGGATTACTGCCATTCCTGGTCAGATCCGTGAGAGGCTTGGCTAGCATGGAAAAGTCCCTGATGAACTTCCGATAATAATTGGCGAAGCCCAAAAAGCGCTGCAGGGCACGAAGACCACTGGGCTGGGGCCACTGTAAGACAGCCGAAACCTTCTCAGGATCCATGGAGAACCCCTCAGTGGAAATGATGTAACCTAAGAAGGTTACCTGGGATCGGTGAAATTCGCATTTCTCAAGCTTACCGAACAGCTTGTTCTCTCGTAACCGTTGCAACACTCGTCTGACATCCAGAATGTGGGCCTCCATGGATTCAGAATATACCAAGATGTCATCCAAATAGACCACCACACACTGCTGCAACAGGTCACGGAAAACATCGTTGATGAATTCCTGGAAGACTGCGGGCGCATTGCACAACCCAAAGGGCATAACCAAGGATTCATAATGACCGGTCCTGGTGTTAAACGCGGTCTTCCACTCATCGCCCGCCTTGATCCTTACCAGGTTATATGCCGCCCTCAGGTCGAGTTTGGTAAAGACCGTGGCCCCTTTGAGGCGATCGAACAGTTCGGAAATCAAGGGTATCGGGTAAGCGTTCTTGATCGTGATGCGATTGAGACCCCTGTAATCGATGCAAGGCCTCAACTCACCGCCCTTCTTTTTCACAAAGAAAAATCCAGCCCCTGCCGGGGACGAGGATTTGCGAATGTGTCCGCGTGAAAGCGCCTCCCTCACGTACTCCTCCATGGCCTCATTCTCCGCTACCGACAGTGGATAGACTTTGCCACGAGGAGGAACGGCACCAGGTTGTAACTCTATGGCACAATCGTATGGGCGGTGCGGAGGTAGGGCAACCGCACGCACCTTATCGAATACATCCCGGTACTCCTCGTATTCAGGAGGCAACAGAGAGTCCGAGGAAGTACACAGCAACTTGACAGGCCCATGGATGCAACTAGCCCCACACTGCGGTGACCACGAGAGGATCTCGGCCGATCTCCAATCGAAAGTCGGATTATGCTTCTGGAGCCAGGGGTACCCCAAGACCACCGAGAAATAACGAAATAACCTGGAGACAGACCGACTCTCTGTGAACGGCACCAATGGCCATCCCCACTGGAAGGGTCTCCTGAGTCACGTGTGGCGGCAGAAGGGGTCTGCCGTCTATCGCCTCAAGAGCCAGTGGGGAACCTCGAGGCTGCAGAGGAATGGAATTGGCGGCAGCGAACACACTATCAATGAACAAACCACCAGCACCAGAGTCCACCAACGCCTGGGTCGTCACCGAGCCCCCGACCCAGGAGAGGACAACAGTAATCAGTGGTTTGTCAACACGGGAAACCGGGGACGAGGAGACTCCACCCAAGATCTGCCCCCGACAGGATCTTAGGTGCGAGCGTTTCCCGGACGGTTCGGGCATGCCAACCGAAAATGCCCACCGAGACCACAGTACATGCATCGGCCCTCGCGTCTCCGGAGTACCCTCTCCCCCTCGGACAGGCGAGCAAACCCCAGCTGCATGGGTTCACCCCCAGACAAGTCATCCCCAGGAGGCGTGGGAGGAGAGGGAGGCACGGGTGGGACAGCAAACGTAGGCGCCAATCTGTTAGAAGACCTCCGCAGGCTCTCCTTAAAGGAAGGTCTCTCCCTGAGTCTGGTGTCAATCAAAATCAGGAAAGAAATAAGGGACTCGAGCTCCACTGGTAGGTCCTTAGCTGCAACCTCATCCTTCAAGGCATCCGAGAGACCATGAGAGAAAGCAGCGACCAGAGCCTCATTATTCCAGCCCACCTCTGCTGCCAGGGTACGAAACTCAATGGCGTATTCAGCTACGGATCGTGAACCCTGTCTGATGGACATAAGGAGCTTCGCAGCAGAGGCAGCACGAGCCGGCACATCGAATACCTTCCGAAGAGAAGCATCAAAACCGGAAAACTCGGCAACCACCGGATTGTTGTTCTCCTATAAAGGGCTGGCCCAGGCCAAGGCCTTGTCCGAGAGCAGCGAGATCAAGAAGCCCACCTTTGATCTCTCAGTAGGAAAGGCATGTGGCAGCAACTCGAAATAAATGCCCACCTGGTTAAGGAAACCTCGGCACTGAGTTGGCTCTCCCCCAAAGCGCTGTGGAAGGGGGGCAGAACCGGTCATACCCCGAAACACCGCAGGCGCAGCAACAGGTGTCGGGGTAGACTCTGGTGCAACAACCGGAGCGGCAGTAGGAGCGGGCCCAGGAGCGACAACCGACCCATCGGCAACGGAAGCTAAATGAGCCGTGCGTTCAAGCAGGGTTTGCAACGCCACAGCGAACCGACCCAACAGGTGATCCTGCTGATCAAGTCTGGCAACCAGCGTAGGTAGCGAGGATGGCCCTGTACCGTCAGAATTCATGGCTTTGTCCTAATGTCATGGAACCATGAAACAGACGTACAACAAGAGATAAGTGGAAATAAGAAGGCTTTATTGAAAATCAAGCTGTAAGGCAAAAAGTCCAAACGGATGGCTAAACCGAAGCAGGGTCTTGCGAAGCCAGAGGTCAGGAACCAGAAGGGTAGTCAGACGAAGCCTGGATCGGGAACCTGCAGGGTAGTCAGATGAAACCTGGATCAGGAACCAGCAGGGTAGTCAGACGAAGCCAGGATCAGGAACCAGAAGCAGCAGCAGTCTTAGAAGCATGTGAACACAGGAGGACCAAGCAAGGAACTGAAGCCACAGATCTCCTATATATATGAGCTAGGCATCCAGCTCCTCCCAGTGGGAAGGAGAAGCCGCAGGGTGGGAGGCTACAAGAAACCCAGAAACCAAGATGGCCGCCAGCACATGTCAAACGAAGGAGAACAGCAAGAAGGTAAGACCATGACAGTTGTGCGTGAAAATCCCAGTAACTGAGCAGATTGTGAAATACTCAGATCAGCCCGTCTGGCACCAACAACCTTGCCACGCTCAAAATTGCTTAAATCACCTTTCTTTCCCATTCTGACATTCTGTTTAGAGTTCAGGACATTGTGTTGACCAGGACCACAACCCTACATGCATTGAAGCAACTGCCATGTGATTGGTTGACTAGATAATCGCATTAATGAGAAATAGAACAGGTGTTCCTAATAATTCTTTAGGTGAGTATATATATATATATATATATATATATATATTTATATGCCGTATTTCTCGCCCCATAAGACAAAATGGGGGAAAACAATGCGTCTTATGGGGTGAATACAGGGGAAAAAAAAGCAGCCGGACATCTTATACTACCTGGCCACCGCTGCGGGTGCTGGGAGGAAGTGCCCGGACACATGGTAGGAAAAGCAGGAGCCGGCCGTCGCTGCTGATAGTGGGGGAATAAGGGAGAGAGAGAGAAAGTGTGAGGGTCAGACCGATCTGTTGGAAAGGGGTTCCACTAGATCTGAAAGACTTGAGGCGCCTCGGGTTTATAGGAGCGGAAATGGAGAGAAGGTTGGGTGTTGAATACTAGAGGCTGCTCCGGGTATAGTCAGGTCGACATGATGTCTGCCTGTAGAGAATACAGTAGTGAGCCAAGTAAGGGGACTGGTGGGTAGAGATACCCTTCAGATCTCGCCTATTTGGAATATACCCTTTTGAGCGCCAATAGTGGTTGATTGTTACTGATTGGTATTTGGGCTTTGTGTTGGTATGAGGAGCAAGTTTTTTTGGATGTGGGGGTGTGTATATATGTCTCGAGCTGTGAGATAAAAGCACATATATGTTTATGTATATATAAATGCGTATAAAAATCTGCAAAAAAGGTCAAAAGATTGTATCTATATAAAAGTCTAAAACATTTTCACATGGGTAGGATTACTGCAAACTGTCTCAGGTGCCTAAAAGACTGTGCTCTGCAGCATCGTGCGCTGTATAGTATGGTATAGTACGTAAATCACTGGGTTAAAAATTTGTGTCCAAGGGTACCATTATACATATATTTAAAATAACATATATATAATATAAAAATAAAATTAAAAATAAAAATAAAAAATAATATTTTTCAAAATATTTTAAAAAAATAATAATGTAGTAACGTGGGTTCAGTTACTCACTTCACGAGGGGGGCGGTTTACCAGGATAAGCATAAAACACCTGTAAACCAAGTACCCCCCCAGCCTGGATCGCTTCTAGAGTATTAACGGATGAAGGCAGCAAATCACACGGGTGCTTCTCTTCAAAGGTCTTTATTTGCATAAGTAAGTAAATCCGGCTCAACGCGTTTCGGGACAGGCACGTCCCTTCATCAGGAGCAATATTGTTCATGTCTATATTCCTGGGTATATATACCCTCAATGTCTTGTTTAATTGTTTGTTAAAATGGCCCCTAATTGGCAAAAGGGCGCCAAAAGACGAAAAATGGCGCCAAAATATCTTTGGGGGACCGCCCATGTGTGGGAGAAGGCATTTTTCAGCCTATCCGTGCGATCAGCCGCAAGTAGGGGTAACCGGCTGCGCTTTTGCGCATGACCGGAAGTAGGTGCGTTCCACGCTGGAGCGCATCGTAACGTCCGGTCTAGTCAGTGGTTTTCTTTTTCCTCTATTTCGTGCGCTGCGCATGTCCGGAAGTTCGGCCTTGCGTTCCAAGCTGGAACGCATGTTCTGCTTCCGGTATTTGCGATCCTTCTGTTCTCAAGTCTTTTGCTGTTGAGGCTACATGGGAGCGTTAGTTTTTTAGAGGATACCTGTGATGATTTAGTGTATTTGGTGGGGTGGGCTTATATCTGGGGTGAATCGGTTGGGCTTTTGGGTTAGAATTCGTGTGGGGGTAGAATTAAAAAAGGAGAAGAGAGGTCTTTTCTAATGGCAAAGAGTGGTGTGCCCAGTGTAAAAGTCCTATAAAATCTGTCTTCCTTGGTTCTGGCTCTTTTTATGGGGTTTAGGGTGGAAGCAGTGTATGGTTAGTGTCAGTGGTAATGAAGAGGGGAAGGAGGAGGGGTTAATATTTATTAGGGTGTATAATAATTTATAGATATGTAAGGCAGGTTCTATTCAGATGGGGGTAAGTGGGATTAGATGTTATTGTCTCAAATAAATAGTAAAAAATATGTAAATTACATAACACATGTTATATGAAAGTAATAATGCTTAATAGATAATAAACCATTAAAATATGTAAGATAAGGAAAAACTATATATATAGGATGAGGAAAGGGTGTTGTATCACTTGAAGATGGTACTGATGGTGGGATTATATCTCTTGGGGCAAAAGGGGGGGGGATGGGTTCGGGTTAGGCGGTCAAAGACATATGTATTAAAATGTGGTAATACAATAAATAATACAATAAATACAATAAATAAATGTGGAATTGGTATGTTCTGTTTGTGTCGTTGTTTCCTTGATTCTTGTATGTGCATATACATATACACACGTGCACATATATACACATACACATATATATACACACACACGCGCATGGACACGCACGCATCCTCTCCATGTATGGTTTGCTTTCATCGTTCTTGGTTAAAACCGTTTTTTTGAAAAACTTCTTATGTGTTTTTTGTTTATATATTCTTTTTCAGGTTTTTTCTTTTTTTAGGCAAAGTGCTTGGATGTTTTTGTTTTTGGTCTTTCTAGTGGTTTAAAAAGTTGAATGTGCGTGTTAATTGAGTAGTGACGTGTGGTTGTGTTGGGTGCGGTAGTTGATGATTAGTGGTACTTGATGATTTAATAGTGGTACTTGCTGATTTAATAGTTGGTGTGTTCAAGTGCTTCGTTGAGTCCAAATGGGGTAAGGGTATTGAGTTTAAAAATCCAGAACATTTCTTTTCTACAGAGTTGTTGATAGGAAGTGGTTTGTTCTAGGGGGATAACTTTTAGATCGAGGGGGTTGCCTTCGTGAACTAGTGTAAAGTGGCGTGAAACGCTGTGTGTCGTGATTTTCCTCTTTATGTTTGATCTGTGTTCATTCATTCGTTCTCTCAGGGTTTGTGTTGTGCGGCCAACGTAATAGATGTTGCAGGGGCATTGGAGTAGGTAGATGACATTTCTACTGGCACAGGTCATTTGTTGTAGGAATACGATCTTGTTTATGGGGTGTGGGATGTCTATTTCCCTGTGTGCTGTTTTGATCATTTTGCAGCATTTGCATTTTTTTACGCTGCATTTTGAGGAACCCTTGAATTCTGATGTTTGTTTGTAGATTTTTGTTTGTTTCGTCGTTTTTTGGTTGTGTTTGTTTGGACATGATGGGGCTAGGATGTTTTTAAGGGTTTTTGCTCTTCGAAAGGTGAGTTTTGGTGTTTTAGGGATTTCTTTACCTAAAATGGGGTCTTTAAGTAGTACTGACCAATGTTTTGTTAAGATCTGTCTGATTGTCTGATGGTTTTTGTTATACCTTGTGATTAGTCCTGGTATGAAGGGGGTTTCTTTATTTGCTTTTTTTCTTGGCTGAAGGCTTTCTTTCTGATCTATTTGGAAGATTTTCTTTTTCGAATTTTTTATGAGTTGTGGGGGGTAATTTTTTTGCAGGAATCTTTGGCTAAGGGTTTCTATTTGTGTTTTCATGGTATCTGTGTTTGTGCAGTTGCGTCTTATTCTTTTCATCTGGCTGAAGGGTATATTGGTTTTCCATTTATGGTAGTGGCAACTGTTGAAATCAAGGAAGCTGTTGGCGTCTACATTTTTAAAATGTGTGCTGGTGAGGATAGTGTTGTTTTGGCTATTGAGGTGAAGGTCTAGGAAAACTGCGTTGGTTGGATCTGATTCTAGTGTGAGTTTGATGTTCCAATTGTTTTGGTTGAGGGTCTGTACAAATGTTTTGAGGTCGTTATTATTTCCTTGCCAGATGAAAATGATATCATCAATGTACCTCTTGTAGAATTTGATGTTGGGGTGTTTTAGTAGGCCGTGTTGGTCCTCGAAGGCCCCCATGAATAGATTTGCATATGAGGGTGCGAATTTGGTACCCATGGCTGTACCTTTGGTTTGGATGTAGAAATTGTCTTTGTATGTAAAATAGTTATGGTTAAGTATGAATTCTATGGATTTCGAAATGAATTCTTTTTGGGTTGGTGTCATGATAGTATCATTGTCTAAATATCTATTTGTAGCGTTAAGACCTAGTGAATGTATAATGTTACTGTATAGTGATGTTACATCGAGTGTGGCCCAGATGTAGTTGTCTTGCCACTTGACTTCCTCTAGGCTCTGAATGAGGTGTGCCGAGTCTCTAAGGTAGGATGGAAGCATGATGACGTATCTCTGAAGTATGCCATCGATGTATTCTGACAGGTTCGAGGTGAGGGAATCTATGCCCGAGATTATTGGTCTACCCGGTGGGTCTGATAGGGATTTGTGGATTTTGGGGAGGTAATAAAATCGGGCAGTAGCTGGATGGAACACTTTGAGATATTTTTGTTCTTTTTTGTTCAGGATTCCTTGCGATGTGCCGTAATCTATTAGGTCGTGAAGTTGGGTTTTATATTCTTTAGTGGGGTCGTCAGTGATCTGTTTATAGTAGTTAGTATCTGATAAAATTCTTTGGGCCTCTTTCTCGTATTGGTCTGTGCTGAGGATCACTATTCCCCCTCCTTTGTCTGCACTTTTTATGACGATGTTAGGGTTGTCTTTTAGTTTCTTTAGGGCTTTTTTCTGGTCATTGGTGAGGTTATCCGCTTTTTTTGTTATTAGTGGTTTCGAGATGTCTGATCTTGTGGGGTCTTTACCTTTATGTTGGGGGTGTGTGGTGAGTGAGAATGCATGTTTGAGGTCATCTAGAACCATGTTGTAATAGCTTTCTAGATGTGGGCCCCGGCTTTCTAGGGGATAGTAGCTGGATTTATTTTTTAGTGGTGGTTTGATAGTGATGGTCGGTTCTAGTGTTTGTGTCTCATTATATATTGTGTTTGGTGCTGTTGATGTGGAGGCGATTGCGTCGTTTGGGCTATCATTAGTTGGACTTCTGGTCGTGTTAGTTATGCGATTTTTAATACTAAAATGGCGTTGCAAGGTAAGTCTTCTAATGAATTGGTTAAGATCTACGAAAAGTTCGAAGAGGTCTGGTTTGTTGGTGGGGCAAAATGATAGGCCTTTACTTAGGAGCTCTATTTCTGTTTCGTTTAAGTTATATCCCGAGATGTTGAAAATACCCTTTTCTCTTAGTGTGTCAGAGACTGATTTTACCGTGATTGGGTTTTTGGTTTGTGTTTTTTGTTTGTTTGCAGGTTGTTTCCTGCCACCTCTACATCCTCTGTGGCGGGGTTTGGTCTTGTTTTGGGGTTTGAGATGGGGCTGTAGAAGTTGGTAATTTTTAGTGGTTCCTGTGTTTTGGATTGGGTAGGTTGTGTTGGGCCTGGTGTGGAGATCAGTGTATTTAGAATTTGTGTGCTTGATAGGTTGAGGCGGGGAGGTGGTAATGTTAGGGAAGGAGACCCCCCTGTTGGTCCTGTCTTGTTGAGCGTGGATAGTTGCTCTAGGAGAGGACTTTCTGTTAGAGTGGGGGGTAGGTCTAAAAAATGTTGGTCTGGGCTTGGGTAGGATGAGCTGACTGAGTGTGTTGTGATGTTAAGTGGAGATAGTGGGTGTATTGAGTCATTGTCTGTATCTGCTGATTCTTGGTTTTGGAGACTAAGAGGGGCGGTATTTGGCGAGCAATGTATATATTTGGGTTGTGTGGTTTTTTCTATACAGTGTGGCTGGATGATGGATCCTTGTCTGTAGGATGCTTGAGGTGTGGTGTAAATTGATATATCTGGGTTGTATTCGTGTGGTGGGGTTAGGTTGTTTGGGGTGTTGAGTATGGGGAGATTTTTTTGTTGTTGTTGTTGTCGTACTCTTCTGTTGATGAGGCTTGGGATAGTTGGAAATGGTTCGGGTGGGTCAGGCGGTCTATTGTATTTGTCCCACTTGGTATTTTGTGTTGGGTATTTTCTATCTCGTCCACTTACAGCCTCGGCATAGGTTTTTTGTTTCTCTTTCGTATCCGTATTGTAGTTGGATCTCGTGGGTTTGAGGTTCTGCCTAGTTGTTGGGGGGAAAAATTTGTGAGGGGACTTTCTTTCTGGGGGGATATGGTGTGTAGGAGCTCTTTTGTGGTGTTTCCTTTCCCAGGTTCTTATTAGGTCGTTACTATAGTCTCTGAGATCTCTGAGAAGTTTGGTGCATTTGGACCGTACAAGGTCGTATTCCTACAACAAATGACCTGTGCCAGTAGAAATGTCATCTACCTACTCCAATGCCCCTGCAACATCTATTACGTTGGCCGCACAACACAAACCCTGAGAGAACGAATGAATGAACACAGATCAAACATAAAGAGGAAAATCACGACACACAGCGTTTCACGCCACTTTACACTAGTTCACGAAGGCAACCCCCTCGATCTAAAAGTTATCCCCCTAGAACAAACCACTTCCTATCAACAACTCTGTAGAAAAGAAATGTTCTGGATTTTTAAACTCAATACCCTTACCCCATTTGGACTCAACGAAGCACTTGAACACACCAACTATTAAATCAGCAAGTACCACTATTAAATCATCAAGTACCACTAATCATCAACTACCGCACCCAACACAACCACACGTCACTACTCAATTAACACGCACATTCAACTTTTTAAACCACTAGAAAGACCAAAAACAAAAACATCCAAGCACTTTGCCTAAAAAAAGAAAAAACCTGAAAAAGAATATATAAACAAAAAACACATAAGAAGTTTTTCAAAAAAACGGTTTTAACCAAGAACGATGAAAGCAAACCATACATGGAGAGGATGCGTGCGTGTCCATGCGCGTGTGTGTGTATATATATGTGTATGTGTATATATGTGCACGTGTGTATATGTATATGCACATACAAGAATCAAGGAAACAACGACACAAACAGAACATACCAATTCCACATTTATTTATTGTATTTATTGTATTATTTATTGTATTACCACATTTTAATACATATGTCTTTGACCGCCTAACCCGAACCCATCCCCCCCCCTTTTGCCCCAAGAGATATAATCCCACCATCAGTACCATCTTCAAGTGATACAACACCCTTTCCTCATCCTATATATATAGTTTTTCCTTATCTTACATATTTTTAATGGTTTATTATCTATTATGCATTATTACTTTCATATAACATGTGTTATGTAATTTACATATTTTTTACTATTTATTTGAGACAATAACATCTAATCCCACTTACCCCCATCTGAATAGAACCTGCCTTACATATCTATAAATTATTATACACCCTAATAAATATTAACCCCTCCTCCTTCCCCTCTTCATTACCACTGACACTAACCATACACTGCTTCCACCCTAAACCCCATAAAAAGAGCCAGAACCAAGGAAGACAGATTTTATAGGACTTTTACACTGGGCACACCACTCTTTGCCATTAGAAAAGACCTCTCTTCTCCTTTTTTAATTCTACCCCCACACGAATTCTAACCCAAAAGCCCAACCGATTCACCCCAGATATAAGCCCACCCCACCAAATACACTAAATCATCACAGGTATCCTCTAAAAAACTAACGCTCCCATGTAGCCTCAACAGCAAAAGACTTGAGAACAGAAGGATCGCAAATACCGGAAGCAGAACATGCGTTCCAGCTTGGAACGCAAGGCCGAACTTCCGGACATGCGCAGCGCACGAAATAGAGGAAAAAGAAAACCACTGACTAGACCGGACGTTACGATGCGCTCCAGCGTGGAACGCACCTACTTCCGGTCATGCGCAAAAGCGCAGCCGGTTACCCCTACTTGCGGCTGATCGCACGGATAGGCTGAAAAATGCCTTCTCCCACACATGGGCGGTCCCCCAAAGATATTTTGGCGCCATTTTTCGTCTTTTGGCGCCCTTTTGCCAATTAGGGGCCATTTTAACAAACAATTAAACAAGACATTGAGGGTATATATACCCAGGAATATAGACATGAACAATATTGCTCCTGATGAAGGGACGTGCCTGTCCCGAAACGCGTTGAGCCGGATTTACTTACTTATGCAAATAAAGACCTTTGAAGAGAAGCACCCGTGTGATTTGCTGCCTTCATCCGTTAATACTCTAGAAGCGATCCAGGCTGGGGGGGTACTTGGTTTACAGGTGTTTTATGCTTATCCTGGTAAACCGCCCCCCTCGTGATAGTGGGGGAGGCAGGGATTGGCTGCCACTGCAGTTGGTGGGAAGCAGGGGCCAGCTGTCTCTGTGGGTGTTTCGTGTTATGGGGCCGGCCGTGGCAGGTGCTTGGTGATATGAACCGGCTGGCCGGAAAATGCACTGTGAGAGGTTGTCTCCTCCCAGTTTTACCCCGATCGCCCAGCTCCTCGCCCTTCAGCGCTCTCCCTGTGTCTCCCTCTTGTGCTGGGACACTGAGCAGTTCCAGCAGTGGAGCCAGGAGGGTTTGGGTCCAGAGTCCAGCAGGGCACCTCCCGCCACACTGCCTCGAGCGCACCTCCTCCTGGTGGGGTACATTACAGATTGTCCTACTGAAGGCAGCAGAGAGCATGATGGGAACTTTTTTTTTCTTGATGCCAGTGGCTATGTACCATGTGAGGTGAGATGCCTCGGGAGGTTACCATGCACACATCATTTCTTTTTTACTATGTTACACAGGGGCCACAAATAATGGGGCCCATGACTTTGCTGTAACTAAGACCACTAGATGGCGTCACCCCTGATGAGTTGTGTGCTATATTCATCTCTGCAGATATCACAGTTTGATTGCTCATGTCTGGGCTCTCTGCTCTTCTTCCCTTGCTGGACGTGTAAGGGTCAGCCCCTAGAATTATCAAGTGCATCTCCAGTGATAATATTTCATACAGACTGTTATGTCTTCTTCCGGCCACAAGTGGCCACTGTGTCTTTAAGAAGTAAAGAAATGAAGTTGTTGTTCCAGAGGATGTAGGAGGAGTTCAAGTTCCCGGGCTTAGAGCACTGGAGGCTGCGTACTTGCCGAGGTGAACAGAGAGAGTCTGCTGTTGTGGGACAGAGCTACAGGGACTATAAAGTGATTTTTCCTGGCTGCTGTGGGACAGGTCAACAGAGACTGCAAAGAGTGTTCCAGAGGAGCAAAGTGTTCAATTCAGAGACCTGTGACAGGACGGGTTACTCCTGTCAGAGCTGGACTCTGTAGATGTGGATTCCTGCATCTGCACTATAGAGAGAGAGAAGAAAAGGCTGCACTGGGACAAGCAAGCGACCGGATCAGGAGCCAGACTGCACCTGCCTTCACATGCCAGACCAAGACAAGCAGAACTGAGAGTGTGCATTGGTGCTAATCTGTGGTAGGACAGAGCAGGAGACTTAGTGCATTTTAGAAACATGCCCTGAGTAGCAGGGACAAACAGGTGTATATAGAGGAGAGTAGCTTGCATTTGTATGTGTTTGCTGTTTAGAGCACATTTTGCTTGGATGATGCAAAGTTCAGTTATCCTTCCTGTAAATTTATGTAAACCTGTTTACACTGTTTCTGTCATTTGTCGATTGCTCCTCTGGTGCATCGGCCAATACTGCTAATCCAATTTTCCGGCCGTTATATTTTGCCCTTTAATAAAGCCGGTATATGCTTCAGCCTCCTTGTCTGCTGTACTGTATTTGAATCCTGCCCTACGGTCTCTTCCTCCTCTGACCGCTACAGACTTACGGTATATCCCCACTCATCAGAGAGCAGGATACAGTGGAGGTCCTGTCCCCCCAATCCTGGTCAGCCAGCCTGAGGTCACAGCAGAAGTCCCAGCAGGTTCCCTGAGAGCTATGTCAACTATGAGGTACCCCTAATAAAGTGACCCCACCTAATAGAGTGATCCCCCTAATAAAGTCAGCTCCTTATTAAAGTGTCAAAGGATAGCCTCCCCCTTCCCCAATAAGTGTGTCAGCAGCAAATTCCACCCCCCCCCCCCCCACATTGTGTCACCAGCAGAATAGACTACTTTCTCATTAATGTTAGCAGTGTCCGGCAGGAACAGCCTGCCGGATGCATACTAATGCTAGCCCACGTGTGCCACCGAATGTCCACTCCGGCCACATTCACTATACCTTTTGTTCAAAATATATTTTTTCCTATTTTCACCCTCTAAAACCTAGATGGTCTTATGCACAGGTGCTTTGAGGGCGAAAAAATACAGTATATAGTATAATATATATATATATATATATATATATACAGTTGCAATAAAAAGTATGTGAACCCTTTGGAATGATATGGATTTCTGCACAAATTGGTCATAAAATGTGATCTGATCTTCATCTATGTCACAACAATAGAAAATCACAGTCTGCATAAACTAATAACACACTAAGAATTAAATGTTACCATGTTTTTATTGAACACACCATGTAAACATTCACAGTGCAGGCGGAAAAAGTATGTAAACCCTTGGATTTAATACCTGCTTGAACCTCCATTGGCAGCAATAACTTCAACCAAACGTTTCCTGTAGTTGCAGATCAGACATGCACAATGGTCAGTAAATCTTGACCATTCCTCTTTACAGAACTGTTTCAGTTCAGCAATATTCTTGGAATGTCTGGTGTGAATCACTTTCTTGAGGTCATGCCACAGCATTTCAATCGGGTTGAGGTCAGGACAGCAGTGGCTTTCTCTGTTGTATCCTCCCATGAAATCCATTCTTGTTTAGTGTTTACGTATCGTATATTTGCTAACAGGGGTGTTATCATATGCCAGAGACATTTGTAAGTCTTTAGCTGGCACTCTAGGATTCTTCTTCACCTTATTGAGCAGTCTGCGCTGTGCTCTTGCAGTCATCTTTACAGGACGGCCACTCCTAGGGAGAGTAGCAGCAGTGCTGAACTTTCTCCATTTATAGACAATTTGTCTTATCGTGGACTAATGAACAGCAAGGCTTTTGGAGATACTTTTATAACCCTTTCCAGCTTTATGCAAGTCAACCATTCTTAATCGTAGATCTTCTGAGAGCTCTTTTGTGCAAGGCATAATTCACATCAGGCAATGCTTCTTGTGAAAAGCAAACCCAGAACTGGTGTGTGTTTTTTATAGGGCAGCTGTAACCAACACCTCCAATCTCATCTCATTGATTGGACTCCAGTTGGCTGACACCTCACTCCAATTAGCTCTTGGAGATGTCATTAGACTAGGGGTTCACATACTTTTTCAACCTGCACTGTGAATGTTTACATGGTGTGCTCAATAAAAACATGGTAACATTTAATTCTTTGTGTGCTATTAGTTTAAGCAGACTGTGATTGTCCATTGTTGTGACTTAGATGAAAATCAGATCACATTTTATGACCAATTTGTGCAGAAATTCATATCATTCCAAAGGGTTAACATACTTTTTCTTGCAAATGTATACATATACCCATAATAACAGTTGACAATTATTATACACAGTTTTGGTGATATCTCTTACAATTGTGTGTTTTCGTGTTCTGTGTGAAATAATGTAATATAACTAATGTCTGTCTGTTTTTCTTTCTGTGTAGAAATCTCTGAAATGTTTTTTTCTACAGGAGGGACATGACGTGAGCCTCTGTGCTACAATCAGATTTATTTGACTTGAATGCCTCTATCTGTGTCAATTTGATAAATAAGAATGCCCTTCATAGGAACACTTCCTTCCAATAATTTAATATAAATATATATTCCTCTGAGACACAGAAATGTAGGATACAGATCCATAAAGTATTATCTCGTGTTCATTTTTGATCATTTAATTTCTTTGCTTAGAGTATTTGATGAAACCAGAAATTTATTATTCCCACCAAGAAGTTTCAATCCTAGTTACACAGATAAAATGTATATGAATCACTGAAAAATTATGTTCAAATACCGGTGTCATTTTTTATAAGCATAAATAATTACTTCATTCCTCTGTGTAAATCTTTTTCTATTAGTTTATGACAGACCATAGAGTACATTTAGATATGACTTATCAAACCTTTCATGTTCCTGCAAAATGTGCACGGTTCTCCAATTTTATCATTTAAGTATTGATTTATCAGTGCATTTAATGAATTAATGACCAATTTCAGGGGGATAAAATAATAACAGCACTTGCTAGCCACCTATTTTCTTTGCAAGAAGTCAATTTATCAAGATAATAAAGTACAGTACACTTATCGCATGGTGAGTATGCTTAAGTGACCTGACTACTGAAGCTATTTATTATACAACAAAACTTTGGAACTTTTAAGAGTCATATTAATTTAGTTGTTTAACATTGTTAGATATAGTAAACGGTTTGTCCAGGATTTTGGCCTATCATTGAGGTGAATGGGAGCTGTAGCACAGTAACCAGCTCCATCCACTATACAGTGGATGGAGTTGTGTAGTTTAGGCACAAACTTTCAGTGTTGAAGATAATGAAGAACAGTTGCGACCACGGCATCTGAGCAGTCTTTCTGAGCTCCCGGGGCCCGAATGGCTCCCTCAATCTCGGCACAGGGGAGCCATTCGGGCCCTGGCAGCCTCAGATCTTTTGAATGCTCCCAGGCCTGCCATAGCTACAGATGCAGCCAGCTAAACTTGATTGTTAAGTTAAAAATGGCACAAAAGGTTAACTGACTTTTCTTTCACTGTGACATGTGTTATCAGTAGTGTTGATCGAGCACCGTAGTACTTGGGTGCTCGGGGTGAACACATTGTGATATTCGGGTGCTCAACCGAGCACCCGAGTATAATTTAAGTCAATGGAAGAACCTGAGCATTAAACCAGGTACCCCCTGCTCTGAAGAGGGGAGGGTGCCTGGTTCATAAGAAAATGTCAGAAATTGTTGGTAACACCAACAAAATGGTTCTGTAACAGCATGGGGAGGATGTATGGATGCATCTTGGACTTGCTGGTTGCTGCTGGGAACTATGATGTCTAAATAGTACGCCACTTTTACATAATGACAATAATACACACAAAACCAAGGGAAAAAAATAGATTTTAGAGGAAAAATTGATAGAAAACATTCTTTCCTGAATATTCACTTGTATAAAAAAGTGCAATTGCTGCCAAAAATTACAGGGATGAGGCACTCTGATACACCCTTAGTAACACATAAAGAAGAGCATCATACACACCCTTTAAAAATTATGATTTGCTGGTGATCCTCAAAAACATTAGGAGCAAGGGCCTGCTGATCTGACCATCTAAAACATTATGGGCGGTGGCCTGCTACCGCTTTGGTGACTCTAGTTACCTGCGGCCGATGGCACGTCTCCGTGACAGCGACGATCCATTCGGATGTCTGACCTGTATCAACTTTCAATGTAATTGTCAGCTCAAAACCATTGTAAACTATGGGTAACGGGGAATCAGTGTTTGATTCTGGAGAGGGAGCCTGAGAAACGGCTACTACATCCAAGGAAGGTAAGCGGGTGGCACCCAAATCACACACTCCCGACTCGTGGAGGTAGTAGTGACGATAAATAATAATACAGGACTCTTAAGATGCACTGTTATTGGAATGAGTAATACAAAATTACAGGGAATGTCACTGCAGTATTTTGGAGGAGGAAACGTTATACAGGAGAGGCCCTGCTGCCGCTTTGTTGACTCTAGATAACTTCTGCCTGATTGCACGTCCCCGTAACATCCACAATCCATTTGGATATCTTCCCTATTAACTTTAGATGTTCTTTTATGCGCCTAACATGGTGACCACCAGTAATGGGAAATCATTGTTCGATTTCGGAGAGGGGGCCTGATAAACGTCTATGGCTACTACTTCAAAGCAAGGCAGCATGAGTTACGGGCCAGCAAGTGAGCTGACCCTGTAAAATATTTGAGTTGCGGGCCTGTAGGCGAGCTGATCCTGTAAAAGATTTTAGGTGCATGCCTGCTGGTGAGCTGACCCTCTAAAAAATTCTATGCGAGGGCCTGCATGTGAGCTGACCCAGTAAAAGATTTGAGTTGCGGGCCTGCAGCTGAACTGACCATGTAAAAGATTTGAGTTGCAGGCCTGCAGGTGAGCTGACCCAGTAAAAGATTTTAGGTGCGGGCCTGCTGGTGAGCTGAGGTGGAACCGACAAACCAAACTTGATTTTGATGGCTGCATTAATCTGCAGATGACCGTCATACAGCTCTACAGATTTGTTTCCATCTGCATCTTTCTCAACAATCTGTGGCCTTAGTCTTTTATCCAGACTCATTGTGCCACTATGTGGCCTCCTCATGCTGCCGTCTCCACACCCTGTCACCTTGCCACTTATTTTTATCACCATGCTGCTGCTGATGCTGCTTAAAAGGCCTTAAACTGATCACCAGGCCCACAATCTAATTAAGGTTTTAAACACAAAGTCAAGGGAAAAAAATCTATTTTATAGGAAAAATTGATTGAAAATATTCTTTCCTGTGTATTTACTTGTATATAAAGTGCAAGTGCTGCCAAAAATTACAAGAAAAAGGCACTCCAATACAACCTGTATATCACATAAAGGAGGGCCTCATTCACATTGAGTTGCGGGCCTATAGGTGAGCTGACCCTGTAAAAGATTTGATTTGTGGGCCTGCAGATGAGCTGACCCTGTAAAATATTTGAGTTTGCGTTCCTGTAGGTGAGCTCACCCTGTAAAAAAAATATATGTGAGGGCCTGCTGGTGAGCGGACCCTGTAAAAAATTATATGTGAGGGCCTGCTGGTGGGCGGACCCAGTAAAAAATTATATGTGAGGGCCTGCTGGTGAGCGGATGCTCTAAAAAAATCATATTCAAAGGACATATATGCGAGGGCATTATATGTGGCGAATAAGCAATGCATGTTGATATGACGGAAGAGGAGGAGGAGGATTAGAGAAGCAAGATTCAACCATATACCCTTGTTTGTGGTGGAAGGTGTGCATGGGAAAACAATCTATTAACTACATTAAAAACAACACATGCCTTTATGTTCATCAGCATTCCTCTGGAGGAGTCGAGAATTCATGTTCAATCCAGGCATTGTTCATTTTTATATGAGTCAACCTGTCAGCATTTTCATTTGACAGGTGGATACGCTTATCTGTTATAATGCCACCGGCAGCACTAAATACACGCTCAAACAAAACGCTGGCGGCAGGGCAGGTCAGCACCTCCAAAGCGTAGAGCGCAAGTTCATGCCATGTGTCCAGCTTGGACACCCAGCAGTTGTAATGCACTGAGGGATCATTGAGGATGCTGACATGGTCTGCTATGTACTCCTTCACCATCTTCCAAAAATTTTCTCTCCTTGCGGCAATAGGCCGCACATCAAGGTGAGGGTGCTGGCAGGGTGTCATGTAACTGTCCCAGGCTTTGGAGAGTGTTGCCCTGCCTCTGTTTGAACTGCTGTGTGTTCCCCTTGTCTTCCCTCCTCGGTTGGCCAAGGAAGTACGGACTCTGCCGGCCACGTTGTCAGATGGAAATCTTTGGAGCAATTTTCCAACAAGAATCTTCTAGTATTGCACCATTTTGTTCGTCTGCTCCACCAGAGGAATGAGAGATGAGAAGTTCTCTTTGTAGTGGGGGTGGAGAAGGGTGAACAACCAGTAATCCGTGTTGTTTAAAATGCGTATAACGTATGTAAAATGCGTATATGTCGCGGGAAAGGCAGCCTAAAATGAAGTCAGCCATGTGACCTAAACACAACCTCAGTGATTGACAACTGAGTGTCATCCTCTTCCTCAACCTCTTGAGTCAGTAATTGCAGTTGAGTCATTGGCAACTGTGTCTCATGATCATCCACCTCATTAAACACTAATTGCCATTCCCCAACGTCATGTTATTGTGACTGTGGGTGCTCAAGAGGTTGGGAATCGGAGCACAAGATCTCAGATCCCTCTTAATGCGTGCTTGGCGAGAGGGTGAAATCAATTAATGGCGATGCAAAGAGGTCCTCGGAATATCCGAGTGTGGGATCACCTGTTTGGCCAGACTGTAAATGGTGGGAGGAAGCAGGATCAGAGTGAGGATTGTATGGACCAGACTCCTGGCTACTGAGCCTGTACTTGGTGGAAGACAGGATAGAACTTAACCGACTGGAAGCACTATCTGATGCAATTCAACCAACCACCTGCTCGCACTGGGATGACATCAGGAGTGGTGTCCTGCGCCGCCCTGCAAACTGGGACATGAAGCTAGGTATCGTGAATGATTGGTTTTCTTGTGCTCTGGCAGCAGGCACAGTTTCACTGCGCCCAGGGCCATGGCCTCTGCGTGCACCATTAGCATCACGGCCACTTCCCCGTCCCTTAATGCTCGCCTTTTTCATATTAAATATTATATGGGACTGTTTATAGGCAAAGTGTGGATACATTATAGAAAAAATACAATTGTTTTCGCTAATATTTTTCCCAATATCTGTCCCAGACACACGCTATTGCAGCGAAGAGGAGACAATTCACTGCAGACACTGTTTATAGGCAAAGTGTGGATAAATTATGGAAAAATATATTTGTTGTCAGTAATATTTTTCACAATATCTGACTCGAACACACACGCACACACTAGAGCAGCGGATATGTGACAATTCACTGCAGACACCGTTTATAGGCAAAGTGTGCATAAATTATGGAAAAATTACATTTGTAATCAGAAATATTTTTGGCAGTATCTGGCCCTGACACAAGCTTTTATAGGCAAAGTGTGGATAAATTATGGAAAAAATATAATTGTTTTTGCTAATATTTTCCCCAATATCTGGCCCTGACACATGCTATTGCAGCACAAATTTAACAATTCACTGCAGACACCGCTTATAGGCAAAGTGTGGATAAATTATGGAAAAATTATATTTGATGTCAGTAACATTTTTCCCAATATATGGCCCTGAGGCATGCTATTGCAGTGCAGATTTGACAATTCACTTTAGACACAGCTTATAGGCAAAGTGTGGATAAATTATGGAAAAAATATAATTGTTTTCGTTAATATTGTTCCCAAAATCTGCCCCTGACACACGCTATTGCAGTGCAGATGTGACAATTCACTGCAGACACCATTTATAGGCAAAGTGTGGATAAATTATGAAAAATATATATTTGTTGTAAGTGATATTTTTCACAATATCTGGCCCTTACACACACACACATAAGTTATTGCAGTGCAGATATGACAATTCAATGCAGACTCCGTTTATAAGCAAAGTGTATATAAATTATGGAAAAAAAATTGTTGTCAGTTTTATTTTTCACAGTATCTGGCCCTGACACACCCTATTGCATCGCAGATGTGACAATTCACTGCAAACACTATTTTTTAGGCAATTTGTGGACAAATTATGGAAAAATATAACTGTTTTCGCTAATATTTTTCCCAATATCTGGCCCTGACACAAGCTATTGTAGCGCAGTTGTGACAATTCGCTGCAGACACCGTTTGCTTATAAATTGTGTATAAATTATGGAAAAAAATGTATTTGTTGTCAATAATATTTTTCACAATATTTGGCCCTGACAGAAACACACGCTATTGCAGCACAGATATGAAAAAAATCACTGCAGACACCGTTTATAGGCAAAGTGTGGATAAATTTTGGAAAAAAGATATTTGTTGTAAGTTTTTTTTTTTTCATGATAACTGGCCCTGACACACGCTATTGCATCGCAGATGTGACAATTCAATGCAGTCACCGCTTATAGGCAAAGTGTGTATGAATTATGGAAAAAATACAATTGTTATCGTTAACATTTTTCCCAATAATTGGCCCCAACATACACTATTGCAGCACAGATGTAACAATTCACTGCAGTCACCGCTTATAGGCAAAGTGTGTATAAATTATGGAAAAAAATACAATTGTTATCGCTAATATTTTTCAAAATATCTGTCCATGACACGCTATTGCATCGCAGATATGACAATTCAATGCTGACTCCGTTTATAGGCAAAGTGTGTATAAATTATGTGAAAAATATTTATATGTTGTCAGTTTTATTTTTCACAATATCTGGCCCTGACACACGCTATTGCTGCACAGATGTGACAATTCACTGCAGACACCATTTATAGGCAAAGTGTGGATAAATTATGAAAAAAATATAATTGTTTTTCGCTAATATTTTTCCCAATATCTGGCCCTGACACATGCTATTACAGTGCAGATGTGACAATTCACTGCAGACACCACTTATACGCAAAGTGTGGATACATTTTGGAAAAAATATATTTGTTGTCAGTAATATTTTTGTGAATACCTTGCCCTGACTCACACACACATGCTATTGCAGCGCAGATGTGAAAATTCACTGCTGACACCATTTATAGGAAAAGTGTGGATAAATTATTAAAAAAATATATTTGATGTCAGTAAAGTTTTTCCCAATATCTGGCCCTGACGCACTTTATTGCTGCGCAGATGTGACAATTAACCGCAGACACCATTTATAGGCAAAGCGTGGATAAATTATGGAAAAAATATAATTGTTTTTGCTAATATTTTTCCCAATATCTGTCTCTGACACGCTATTGAAGCGCAAATTTGAGAATTCACTGCAGACACCGCTTATAGGCAAAGTGTGGATAAATTATGGAAAAAATATATTTATTGTTAGTGATATTTTTCACAATATCTGGCCATGACACACACACGCTATTGCAGAGCGCAGATATGACAATTCAATGCAGACATCGTTTATAGGCAAAGTGTGTATAAATTATGGAAAAAATATATTTGTTGTCAGTTTTATTTTTCACAATATCTGGCCCTGACACATGCTATTGCATTGCAGATGTGACAATTTACTGCAGACACCGCTTATAGGCAAAGTGTGTATTAATTATGGAAAAAAATATATTTGTTGTCAGTAATATTTTTGCAAATATCTGACCCTGACACACACACGCTATTGCAGTGCAGATTTGACAATTTACTGCAGACACCGCTTATAGGCAAAGTGTGGAAAAATTATTGAAAAAATATAATTGTTTTCGCTAATATTTTTCACAATATCTGGCCCTGACACACGCTATTGCACTGCAGACACCATTTATAGAAAATTTGTTGTCAGTTTTATTCTTAACAATATCTGGCCCTGACACATGCTATTGCAGCGCAGATGTGACAATTCACTGCATACACCGTTTATAGGCAAAGTGTGGAAAAATTATAGAAAAAAATATATTTTTGTTTTCAGTAATATTTTTCCCAATATCTGTCCTTGACACACAGAAGATTTTGCAGCACAGATGTCACAAGTCACTGCAGACACCCTCTATTGAAAAAGTATTGCAAAGTATGGAAAAATTGCTGGCTAAATGACATTGCTGCCATCCTGCCACCACACCTAAAAGGACTTTTGGGTCTTTGACATATTTTTCTTTTGAATATATTGTGATCACTCTCCCTACACTATCTGTCCCTTCCTAAGCACAGCTCTCCCTCACTCACAATGAGCCGAACCCGCGTCATCGGGTGCTATATAGGTAATTACTGCCATTACTGTAATGCCAGTAGCCAACATGTAATGGCAGTATTTACCTGCACATTTATTGGCTGCTTAGCAGTCGCAAAACATGCGGGGCGGAGACTCGAGCATGGCGGTCAAGCACATGCGGTACTTGGCCGAGTACCGCCTTGTGCCGAGCATAGTGATGCTCGAGCTGAACAGGTATTCGGTCGAGCATGCTCGCTCAACACTGTTAGCCATCCAGCGTTGCACTAATCTTTTGAAAAGCCTTTTATGTTGTGTAAAAGTAGAAAACAATTAGGGCCTAATTGCCGTTCAGCGGTGCAGTTAATATGTGGTGAAGCCCTTTTTGCGGTATGGACCGAATTACTAATGCTGACATTTTTTATGTGAAACAGGCTTTTTGGGGAAAATTGAATGGTGATTGTAGACTTTCTTCTGTATAAACCGAATTCCGTTATCCTTTCATTAGTGAAATTTTTTATTGCAAACATATATTCTGGAAAATTGATGGTTGATTGTAGACCTCCTTTTGTAGTATGGACCAAATTACGCAATGGTGAAATTTTTTATGTGAAACAGGCTTTTTTAGAAAAATTATTTGGGCGATTGCAGACTTTCTTCTGCTTGAACCGAATTCCATTATCCTTTCATTGGTGACATTTTATTATTGCAAACATATTTTCTCTGGAAAATTGATGGGTGATTGTAGACCTCCTTTTGCGATATAGACCAAATTACGTTGTTGCAGTAAACATAATGAAGTCGCTGATGATAACATACCAGCAGACTTTGCCTTTACCCTATATTCACAATTAAATCAAGCAGCTTCAGTAAGTTTAAAACATTCATGTGTTTTTATCAGCTCTGTCTGCATTCGATCTCCACAACACACAAGACATGGCAGGAGAACCTCTGCTTTGGACCTCTGCTTAAAGGACGTTGATGCAAACTGGAAACCCCTTTAAGGTTTTGTCAGGTATTGTATGCTTTATTGTACCATAAAACTACATGGTATTGTCCTAAAAAACTACATTTACAATATACATTTACAGGATGATGCCAACATAAAGTAGACATATTGAGGTATTATTTAGAAAATTGTGAATTATTCCCAATTTTTAGCAAATTTTGAATTATTTTATAAATAAAGGAAAAAATATTGACCCAAATTTACCGCTAACATAAATTACAATTTATCACCAGAAAACAATCTCCCAATCGGTTAGATAACTAATAGCGTTCTACAGTTATTAACACATAAAGTAATACATGTCAGATTTGCAAAAATTGGCCTGGTCAGGAATGTGAAAACAGGCCTAAGGTAGAAGGGGTAAAATTATTTATGATTATGACTACACTACTATTATTATATAAAACATGGCACTCTGTGCTACAGGATTCTGGCATGCTGCAAAAATATTGTTACTCGTCACATACAATACTGAAGCCAGGTAGCATGCCACATGTAAAGTTGCAGTTTGCTACATCTGTAGAATACATACCACTTGCTCATGCATAGAACACATAACATACACATGTCACTCACATATAGGACACATACTGTACACGTCACTCACACATGGAACACATAGTGAATATACACCACTCAGATATAGAACACATGCCACAGATATCATATCACCAGTGAACCAACTCAGCTTGAAGAAGGACACCAAACTAATTCCCAAAAAGGTCCTACTTGTGTATAAATTAGTGGATTACAAATAAAGTCACAAACTAGTGGATCAAATCAATAGAGTGCTGTCCCTTTACTTCATTTCCTTGAGTTTGAATGACTTAACTTTGTTGCAAAAGTGGTTACTAGGGATGCACACCAACCAAAAGACACAAGCAACAGTGCATATAAGTATTACACACATGCTACTTACCCATAAAACACATTGCATACTCACACATTGGATTCCTGCGTGCAGAAAAAATTGCGTGCGATTCTGAAGTTGAGTAATACGTTACCTACCTGTATAAAGTTGCATATTGATATACAGTACAGACCAAAAGTTTGGACACACCTTCTCATTCAAAGAGTTTTCGTTATTTTCGTGACTATGAAAATTGTAGATTCACACTGAAGGCATCAAAACTATGAATTAACACATGTGGAATTATATACATAACAAAAAAGTGTGAAACAACTGAAAATATGTCATATTCTAGGTTCTTCAAAGTAGCCACCTTTTGCTTTTATTACTGCTTTGCACACTCTTGGCATTCTCTTGATGAGCTTCAAGAGGTAGTCACCTGAAATGGTCTTCCAACAGTCTTGAAGGAGTTCCCAGAGATGCTTAGCACTTGTTGGCCCTTTTGCCTTCACTCTGCGGTCCAGCTCACCCCAAACCATCTCGATTGGGTTCAGGTCCGGTGACTGTGGAGGCCAGGTCATCTGGCGCAGCACCCCATCACTCTCCTTCATGGTCAAATAGCCCTTACACAGCCTGGAGGTGTGTTTGGGGTCATTGTCCTGTTGAAAAATAAATGATGGTCCAACTAAACGCAAACCGGATGGAATAGAATGCCGCTGCAAGATGCTGTGGTAGCCATGCTGGTTCAGTATGCCTTCAATTTTGAATAAATCCCCAACAGTGTCACCAGCAAAGCACCCCCACACCATCACACCTCCTCCTCCATGCTTCACGATGGGAACCAGGCATGTAGAGTGCATCCGTTCACCGTTTCTGCGTCGCACAAAGACACGGTGGTTGGAACCAAAGATCTCAAATTTGGACTCATCAGACCAAAGCACAGATTTCCACTGGTCTAATGTCCATTCCTTGTGTTCTTTAGCCCAAACAAGTCTCTTCTGCTTGTTGCCTGTCCTTAGCAGTGGTTTCCTAGCAGATATTCTACCATGAAGGCCTGATTCACACAGTCTCCTCTTAACAGTTGTTCTAGAGATGTGTCTGCTGCTAGAACTCTGTGTGGCATTGACCTGGTCTCTAATCTGAGCTGCTGTTAACCTGCAATTTCTGAGGCTGGTGACTCGGATGAACTTATCCTCCGCAGCAGAGGTGACTCTTGGTCTTCCTTTCCTGGGGCGGTCCGCATGTGAGCCAGTTTCTTTGTAGCGCTTGATGGTTTTTGTGACTGCACTTGGGGACACTTTCAAAGTTTTCCCAATTATTCGGACTGACTGACCTTCATTTCTTAAAGTAATGATGGCCACTCGTTTTTCTTTACTTAGCTGCTTTTTTCTTGCCATAATACTAATTCTAACAGTCTATTCAGTAGGACTATCAGCTGTGTATCCACCTGACTTCTCCACAACGCAACTGATGGTCCCAACCCCATTTATAAGGCAAGAAATCCCACTTATTAAACCTGACAGGGCACACCTGTGAAGTGAAAACCATTTCAGGTGACTACCTCTTGAAGCTCATCAAGAGGCTGCCAAGAGTGTGCAAAGCAGTAATCAAAGCAAAAGGTGGCTTCTTTGAAGAACCTAGAATATGACATATTTTCAGTTGTACTGTCTGTATATATATATATATATATATATATATATATATATATATATCCGGAAATGGGACAGCACTCCAAGACTTGAAAAGAATAAATATCTTTATTCACACATGTAAAAAAAATAGCAGCAACGTTTCAGCTCACAACTGAGCCTTTCTCAAGCTTGAGAAAGGCTCAGTTGTGAGCTGATACGTTGCTGCTATTTTTTCACATGTGGATATATATTAAGGGTGAAGCTCATTCCCTTGGACATAGCACCTGAGCCAGCGTACTGGTGCCGCCAAATTTATTTTATATATATATATATATATATATATATGAATGCTTAAGTACTTAGGCTTGAGTTTCCTGACAGTATATCCATAGATGTTTTTATCATCTTTGTTGTGAGTTATATTATTTCAATATTGTATGTACAATAAAGCATACAATACCTCACTAGACCTTAAAGGATTTTCCAATTTGCATCAACATCCTTTTAAATAACTATTGATGAAGGTATCTGTAATTTTGAAATGTATTCTATTTTCATTTATTAATTCTACCTAACGTTCTCAATAGAGATGAGCGAATAGAAGTTGACAAAGTGGAATTTGATCAAAATTTCAGGAAAAATGTGATTTGCACGTGGTAACGAATCAAATTTTTTCCTAAAATGGTTGCTGCACATGTTATGACATGGAACAGAGAACTCTGGGAACGAGGGATCACACACAATGCCATGCATGCAGCCAATCATCAGCCTGCCAGCCCCTGTGATGTCACAGCCCTATAAATAGCCTCAGCCATCTTGGATTCTGTCATTTTTCAGTGTACTTAGTGCAGGGGGAGACATCAGCAGGCACTAGGGACAGTGCTAGGAAAAAAATCATTGTGCCGAAAAAACAATTTACAAGTTCAGGGAAAGATTATTCAAGGTGTAGGGAAAGGATTGGGAGGCATCATCTACACTATAAAAGGATAATAGGGTGCAATTGGAGAGTGTACAGCCTGGGTAATAGGAGCAATTACTATTACACCTTGCTGCACTTATTGGGGATCCAAATTGCAGGTATACTGCTGCTTTTAGGTTGTTTGCACTATATGATACTAGTGATGAGCAGCAGGGGTCATATTCAAATTCGCGATATTTCGTGAATATTTTTTAGAATATTCAGCGGATATTCGCAAATTCGAATATTCGCGATTTGTTTTTTACTCGAAAAATCGGCAAGGTAATGATTGTGTAATATGCGAATTTTCATAATTCGAATTTTCGGATTCAAATTTTTTATTGCAAATTTTTCAACATACAACTATTAGAGAAAGAAGATTATAGCACTATATTAGCTAAATTGCTCTATATTCGTTTTTTTTCGAATATTCGCTATATATTGCTATAACTTCTTTTTTTCGAATATTCGTAATATTCAAAAACAAGAATATATAGCAATATAGCAAATAATCGAAAAAAAAGAATATAGAGCAAAATTCGCAAACACTACTACTCTTATAGTCAAGTATATTGCAGCCTTCTTATTGGCCCACAAGCTATAAGCAGGGAGGGATCATGTGTACTGATTTAAAAAAAAAATATATATATTCAAAATTACGAATATATATAACTATATTCGAAATATTCGCGAATTTTCGAAGTACCTATATTCGCGATGAAAATTTGAATATTCGTGA
The DNA here is from genome assembly GCF_014858855.1 of Bufo gargarizans. Classification (NCBI taxonomy): domain Eukaryota; kingdom Metazoa; phylum Chordata; class Amphibia; order Anura; family Bufonidae; genus Bufo; species Bufo gargarizans. The sequence goes on from NC_058080.1 coordinate 197,356,083, forward strand.
TCAACACTATTTGATACATCACTAATTCCAGCAAACCTTGCTTGTGATTGGGGTGCAAGTTCTGTGTGATACAGCCATTTACAGGGTGTATTAATAGGAAAGATACGTATGTCCTATTAGCATTTCTGCATTGATTTTACATTGTTTTACTTTTTTGTGGGTGTATTAATAATAAATAAAAAAAGGAAAAAATATATGTCATAATTGCCGTTCAGCGGTGAAGTTACATTGTACTGTAGCCATTTATGGTGTGTATTGAAGAGAAATAAACCTACTTCCTATTATCCGTTCTGCAATGAATTGAGATCGTTATATGTTGTTGGTTTTTTTTGGGGGGGGGGAGTTTCTTAATCAGAATATATATATATATATATATATATATATATATGACTTAATTGCCATTCAGTGGTGAAGTAACATTGTACTACAGCCATTTACGTGGTGTATTAAAAGGAAATATATGTACGTCCCATTAGCTGTTCTGCAGTGAATTGTGATTGTTATATTTCTTTTTATGGGGTGCAGTAATAGGAAAAAGAATATGTCTTAATTGCCGTTCTGCGGTGAAGTTATATTGTACTGCAGCCATTTTACAGGGTGTATTAAAGGGATAATAAACCTACTTCCTAATATCCGTTCTGCAGTGAATTGTGATTGTTATATTTTTTTTTTTTGGGTGTAGTAATAGGAAAAATAATATGTCTTAATTGCCATTCTGTGGTGTATTGTGATTTTTTTTGGGGGGGGATTTATTAATCAGAAACAAAAAAATATGTCTTAATTGCAGTTCATCGGTGAAGTTACATTGTTCTACAGGCATTTACGTGGTGTATTAAAAGGAAATATATGTAGGTCCCATTAACCGTTCTGCAGTGAATTGTGATTGTTATATTTCTTTTTTTGGGGTGTAGTAATAGGAAAAAGAATATGTCTTAATTGCCGTTCAGCAGTGAGGTTACATTGCACTACAGCCTTTTTTGGGGGTATTATTTTAATTTTAATTTGATTCTTTTATTATACAGTATGTCAGACAGATAGGTGACAAGCCCTTCAAAGGGACTGGGCAGTGGCCAAAATGTTTTTGTCACAGGCAGCAGAAGAAGGGGGGTGGCAGCAGGAGTGGCAGCGAGAGGCCTGAGCTCCCGGTGCCATCCAGGGTCATGTCTTAACCACCAACCCAGTGGTGCTTGAATGGTTGACTTGGTCTTTGACTTTGTCACAAGTGACATCAGATATCCCCAGCCAAGAGTTGGTGGATTCCTCTGACACAACGCTTAGTTGGCATACTTGGAGTGCACCCTGAAACCCCACATCGAAGATCCCCTGAACTACTGGGCATCCAAACTCGATTTATGAGCGCAACTGGCCGAGTTTGCCCATGGCAAGCTTTCCTGCCCGGCCAGAAGTGTGGCATCAGAGCGGGTGTTTAGTGCGGCGGGGGCCATAGTTACCCCAAGGAGAACTCGCCTGTCCACTCAAAATGTGGAGAGACTGACCTTTGTGAAGATGAATCAGGCAATGATCATCCAGGATTTTCAAACCGCAGTGCCTGATGCATTAGACTAGATCATCCATGGTGCCACACCTACACTTTGACAAAAGAGACCTGTTTCTTCTGTCTACCTCCTTCAGCTACTATTCTGAAGCTGCCACCTGCCTGATGCCACACCTGCTACCAGATGCACCTACTGCCACCCACCATCTTCAGCTGGTACTGGCATTTCCCCCTCCCACCTCCCCACTCTATCACTGGGCCACTCTGTGGTCTACTCATTCTGATACCACCTCACCACTCTGTGGTCTCTTCATGCTGCTGCCACCTCACCACTCTGTGGTCTCCTCATGCCGCTGCCACCTCACCACTCTGTGGTCTCCTCATGCTGCTACCACCGCAACACTATGTCACTGGGCCATTCTGTGGTCTCCTCATGCTGCTGCCACCTCACCACGATGTCACTGAGATACTCTGTGGTCTCCCCATGCTGCTGCCACATCACCACTCTGTGGTCTCCCCATACTGCTGCTACCTCACCACTATGTCACTGTGCTATTCTGTGGTCTCCTCATGCTGCTGCCACATCACCGCTCTGTGGTCTCCTCATGCTGCTGCTACCTCACCACTATGTCACTGGGCCACTCTATGGTCTCCTCATGCTGCTGCCACCTCACCACTCTGTCATTGGGCCACTCTATAGACTTCTCATGCTGTTCCCACCCTACCCACTCCATGACTGGTCCACTATTTTGCCTTTTTTTGGCCTGGGTGACATCATCATTTATTTGACCCTTCTAATCTGTCAGCAGGAAGGAAAAATGAGACACACAATGGATCCTGTTTATGTAGCAGCTGTACATAAACAGCATGGTCCCTATTTTGCATCAGAATTGGCTTATGATTTGGAAAACCCCTTTAAGTAATTTTTAAAAATACCAATAATAATAGCAATAATAATATTTAGCAGTTTTGGATAATACCATAAAGTGTAGTAATGCTATATGCATCACTTTATTTAGCACACATGTTGGAGCCAACACACAGTGGTACAAATCAATGAAATTGTTCAAGCCCTAAGTGAAATGGGATACTTTACCCATTAGACCGCATCCAACATAGTCCCTTTCCCAGCACAGGGGGTCAACTTTAATATCAATGTTAGTCGAAAACTCCAATAAATAAAATGATCCATGACCTTCCCTCAAAACCTCTGACAAAATCCTGTGACAGCTTTACTGCATACTGTCTGAAAAATACGGTTTACTGCTGTAAAAGACTAATATCAGAGTGTAGTGTTAAGTGTCTTATTTACTGGAACCAGAGCTACTAGCCAAGATTGTTTAGATCCTTTTAATTTTAATGTAAATGAGTAATATTTAGCAGAGTGATAAACCTTCATGGGAAGGCAAATGTGGAGCATTTAATATATGAATCCTTGTATCTCTAGAGGAGTAAATAATTATTTAAAAGGTGTATGTATTATAGTTCATCATCTATAGGAAATTAAATCATACAATTTTAATGTATACAATATATGTCATTTAAGAAAAGACTAACATACCTTCCCTATACCAATACAGTAGCTTCTGTATCTGCACGGTCAAGAGATTGAATCAATGAATTAGGCTAAATCTTGTATCTGCACGGTCAAGAGATTAAATCAATGAATTAGGCTAAATCTGATAGCAAAGTTTAAATGGTCTGCTTCAACAAAACTAAGACTTAAAGCTCCTAAATGGTTTACACTACTTGGTATTAGTCTGCTGATTGTCAGGGACAGAGTTTGTGGGGGAGGTTTATAGTGAATAATCATTAGGCCCCACCAGGACTGGTTGGATCCACGTGTCCCATCTTCCTTTGCTTTTTTGCTTTCTCATAGTTACTTAGATGCAGGCTCCGACTGGCCCACGGGGGTACAGGTGGATACCCCGGTGGGCCCTGAGCAAGGTGGGCCCCTAGTCTGCCACTCCCTGCACAAGTGGCACATAACACAGTACAGGGAGTGCAGAATTATTAGGCAAATGAGTATTTTGACCACATCATCCTCTTTATGCATGTTGTCTTACTCCAAGCTGTATAGGCTCGAAAGCCTACTACCAATTAAGCATATTAGGTGATGTGCATCTCTGTAATGAGAAGGGGTGTGGTCTAATGACATCAACACCCTATATCAGGTGTGCATAATTATTAGGCAACTTCCTTTCCTTTGGCAAAATGGGTCAAAAGAAGGACTTGACAGGCTCAGAAAAGTCAAAAATAGTGAGATATCTTGCAAAGGGATGCAGCACTCTTAAAATTGCAAAGCTTCTGAAGCGTGATCATCGAACAATCAAGCGTTTCATTCAAAATAGTCAACAGGGTCGCAAGAAGCGTGTGGAAAAACCAAGGCGCAAAATAACTGCCCATGAACTGAGAAAAGTCAAGCGTGCAGCTGGCAAGATGCCACTTCCCACCAGTTTGGCCATATTTCAGAGCTGCAACATCACTGGAGTGCCCAAAAGCACAAGTTGTGCAATACTCAGAGACATGGCCAAGGTAAGAAAGGCTGAAAGACGACCACCACTGAACAAGACACACAAGCTGAAACGTCAAGACTGGGCCAAGAAATATCTCAAGACTGATTTTTCTAAGGTTTTATGGACTGATGAAATGAGAGTGAGTCTTGATGGGCCAGATGGATGGGCCCGTGGCTGGATTGGTAAAGGGCAGAGAGCTCCAGTCCGACTCAGACGCCAGCAAGGTGGAGGTGGAGTACTGGTTTGGGCTGGTATCATCAAAGATGAGCTTGTGGGGCCTTTTCGGGTTGAGGATGGAGTCAAGCTCAACTCCCAGTCCTACTGCCAGTTTCTGGAAGACACCTTCTTCAAGCAATGGTACAGGAAGAAGTCTGCATCCTTCAAGAAAAACATGATTTTCATGCAGGACAATGCTCCATCACACGCGTCCAAGTACTCCACAGCGTGGCTGGCAAGAAAGGGTATAAAAGAAGAAAATCTAATGACATGGCCTCCTTGTTCACCTGATCTGAACCCCATTGAGAACCTGTGGTCCATCATCAAATGTGAGCTTTACAAGGAGGGAAAACAGTACACCTCTCTGAACAGTGTCTGGGAGGCTGTGGTTGCTGCTGCACGCAATGTTGATGGTGAACAGATCAAAACACTGACAGAATCCATGGATGGCAGGCTTTTGAGTGTCCTTGCAAAGAAAGGTGGCTATATTGGTCACTGATTTGTTTTTGTTTTGTTTTTGAATGTCAGAAATGTATATTTGTGAATGTTGAGATGTTATATTGGTTTCACTGGTAAAAATAAATAATTGAAATGGGTATATATTTGTTTTTTGTTAAGTTGCCTAATAATTATGCACAGTAATAGTCACCTGCACACACAGATATCCCCCTAAAATAGCTAAAACTAAAAACAAACTAAAAACTACTTCCAAAAATATTCAGCTTTGATATTAATGAGTTTTTTGGGTTCATTGAGAACATGGTTGTTGTTCAATAATAAAATGAATCCTCAAAAATACAACTTGCCTAATAATTCTGCGCTCCCTGTAGACACAGCACCTCAACCAGCCTATGTTCATATAAAAAAAAAACATATTCAATCATCTGGTAGCACCTTGTTGCTGTGTGAGCAGATAATATTTGACTGTATCCATACAGTGGGCCTCCAAAATAAATTTTACTGGTGGTCCCTAGTCACCCCAGTCCGACACTGCTTATATGTCACAGTGGGCAGGTTGAAAATTTTTCTGTGAGAGTATTATCCAGTGCTGGTCGTCTAGAACATGCTCACTGTGGAAACAGTGACCTGGCGTTCTGGTGATACCTTCAAAGTTAAATCAGCAATTTAGCTGATGTCATTTGGACTAGATTCTTTTAAAGCTAGTGAAGCTGTTGCCATCTCGACATGCCATCAAAAATTATGATGTTTGTGTTTCAATTTATAAGGGGGTATTGTTTTAATAATCCAAGCTCACAGTTCTCTAGATTCCTAAAGTATATTCAGTAAACTGAATATACTGTATAGCGGAGTGTTCTCAGCAGTGAAAGTTATTCATATTAGTAGTAAAAAACTATGGTAAAAGCCATCTGCCCAGGGCTGTACTGCCTTCCTGGCAATTCTGCTATCCACACGCCAGTGACGATGAATGGTGGTGCTGTAACTAAGAGCCTGAAATGTCTGGTATAGTGGCATCACCATCTTCCAGCCAAACCAACACATACCCAGGCCTACAAGAGGACAGCTCACTACATGGGCTTCTTTTTTGCCAGACTAAAAAATGCAGACACCCTGTTCTGCTGCCACAAACAAAAAAAATTCTAAGTGGCTGCCCGCTCCATGGATTTCTCACTAGTAACAAAAAGATCATCTACTAATTGTCTCAACTCTGCAGAGGTATGGACCCTGCTGCAACAAGCAGCATACTTCACTGGTGTCAGGTTCCCTGAACTTTGCACTTTCCATGCCTCCTGCTCCTTTATAGTGAATACTTTTCTGGAAGCGCCACTCCTAAGGATGAACCCTATGAAGTATCATACACTTAGCCAGCACCAACAAATACTTGATTATAAACTCTTTGAAATAAAAAGTAATCATTAGAGCATATAGGATTTATTAGCTATGAGTTACATACCTTATTTTTCTGGACTGCCTAACACAGTCTACACCTAATTTAACCTTTCAACAGGTCACTCCAACAGCAACATGGACTTGATCAAATGTCTTATTTTGAAAGTCAAGCAAATATTTAATGTGTCCAGCAAAAATAGGCATCTGGCGTGTACAGGACAGCAATAAATGTTAACACTGCAAAGCACAACACTTACCCTTTTAACTCTAGGTGTCACTGTGTATGGGTCGTGACACCAACCAGAATCACAATATGGTATGGAGATGAAGAGGCAATGGGAACAAGGATAAGTAAATGTAAGTACATCAGTCTGGTCTGGGGTCTGAATAAATTTTGCACTCTGGTGTGTATGAATTTATTTAGGGACCTAGTCTGATGCTTCCTCTGCATCTTCAAGTTATGTGGACATGCTACTGCTATTTGCACTTTTTTTCCTTTAACCTTTATGAATGCCAAACCTGCCCCTGGGAGCAGTACTTCACAGCAGAGTCCATGGAGAAGAAGAAAACAGTCCTGCGTATTAAGGGATGTAATGCTAAACCAGCACCCCAATGCCTTAATTCTCAGGTTTGGGTTACCGGCAGTCAAAAACCCATCGATTGGAAAGTGATGGCATAACTGAGAAAATGCCTGTAAGCATAAAAACATAAAATGACAAAAACATTAACACTTAATCAAGTTACCATAAAAGGAGGGCCCCATAAACACCATGAATACTGTTTTTAATAGGCCTGCAGTGGGCCAGTATTCCCAAAAATGCCAGGGCCGATATTATGTCCCAATTTGGATCTGCACCTGTCGGACCCCTAGTTCCTGTCAAGCGTGAGCATGCTCTGTGTTATGTGCAGTACACAGAGGAGCGGCCCCATGCTGGGAACAGGTGGCAGGGGCATCCGCCTCATACGTTAGGCCGAGCTATGTGTAGGCCTTAGACTTGACCATTACCATGTACCTACTGCTGCTACGGCTGTCTGTCATCATCATGTTAAGTTATGTGTAGGCCGTATACTCCACGTTACCTTTATCTGCTGCTGCTGTCTGTCCTGATCTTGATGAGTTATGTGTTGGCCTCATCCTACAGTGTGACCATTTCCCTGCTGCTGTCTGTTCTGTTCCTGCTAAGTTAGGGCCAGCTATGTGTATGCCTTATACCACAGCGTTACCATTTCCCTGCTGCTGTCTGTTTTGTTCCTGGTGATTTACACCCAAATTTACACTGGGAAAATGCCTGTAAGCATAAAGACATAAAATTACAAAAACATTAACACTTAATCAAGTTACCATAAAAGGTGGGCCCCATAAACCCCATGAATACTGTTTGTATCCTGGTGATTTACACCCAAATATGTGTACGCCTGACCCTACAGCGTTACAATTTTCAGAGTTAGGCCCAGCTATGTGTATGACGTATACTACAGCGTTACCATTTACCAGCTGCTGCTGTCTGTCCTGATATTGCTGAGTTAGGCCCAGCTATGTGTATGTCCTATAATACACCGTTACCATTTCCCTGCTGCCGTCTGTTCTGTTCCTGCTGAGTTAGGCCCAGCTATGTGTATTCTTTACACTACAGCGTTACCATTTACCTGCTGCAGTCTGTCCTGCTCCTGCTAAGTTTGTTCCAGCTAGGTGTAGGCCTTATACTATACCCTTAACAATTACATGCTGCTGCTGTCTGTTTTGATCCTGCTGAGGACTACGAGCATGGACCACTTATTAGCCCTTGGACTTTATCAACTATCGAGTATTAGAATTCTCCTAAACTGGTGTGCATGCTTCTTTTTTTGCGCATATGCTCAGTTCATCATATATTGTCAATATTTTCATATATATTATTTTGAATAAAATACAATCATGCGGTATTACGCTTCATTCACCCAAAAAGGTTTTTTTATTTTTATTTATCTGTTATAATTTTGCTTTATTTGGGTTTTGGGCGGCCCTGGTGCTGTTCTTACTAAAACTAGGCGGGGACCGTATGTTGGCTTCCCTTGTCCAAAGGTCTTGTGCAGGTAACATTGTACAGGACTGATTGAGGACCCTAATTAAATGTTATTGTTTGTTTTAATCAAGATTTAGGTTAGAACATAGTGTTGTCTGTCGTCCTCAACAGGATGCCTGACTTCTATGTTAAACTCTCCACATAGTTGGGTGTGACTGGTGTTATACTCATCCATGTGGTAATCCTGTTTTGAGAATGGAGCGGGACTTGTCACATGTATATAGCTATATATAAATTTTTATTTGATGTCACTTCTTAACAACTATAAAATGATAATGTGCACATTATATTTTTATAGAATCAAAGCTTTTCACTTTACAATATATACTATGGTATATATAATATTCTTGAAGCTATGTCACCATTATGGGAGTTATTCTTATCATTTCCAATGTTTGCTATCATGTGACCGCATAGACAGGATGCGTTTGTGGCTCTGCTTGCGTTCAGTTTCTGGTGCGAACACGTGATCTGTTATCATGTGAACACCATGTCTATGGACGCTAGCGGCCTGTGTGTGTACTTCCTTCGATGCGATCACATTATTGCATCACATTTTTTTTTATGTAATGCTGAAGAAATGCGCCACCATGCGCTGTTAACCAAACGGGACGCTATATTGGATCCATGCTGCTTAGTTCTTGGCCCCCTCCATTATGTTTTTAATCAGTACACCGGATATTTTAATGACAAAATTGCTTTTTGACATATTTTTTTAATCTGGAATTTTGATGAATTAAGAAGATAATATGAATTCACATACTTTAATAGAAGTTAATAATCTCTTAACAGTATGGATACTTGTATATTATTTAATTTTTAACATAATTTTTTATGTTTAGACACAATAGGAAATATTAATATTTGTCATTAAATAATCACCTGCATTTGTATTTGTAATTGGCACCATTCACTTTTGTCACTGCTTGAGAAAGGTCCCATAGTGTGGACTGAAACTTTGCTTTTGGTTGAATAAACGCACATTTTCTTGAGGCTGTGCCGTGTCATGTGTTTCTATACTGTGTGTATATATATATATATATATATATATATATATATATAAATTTATTTCTTGTGGGCTTTACAATCTAAAAATCCTTTGAAATAAAAATTGTCGAAGGAATATATTGCAATTTGTTTGCATGGGAACACATTGCTGCTGCCAAAAAAGAACATGCTGCTGTCAGAGGTGTATAAGTTTTTTTCTGTGGTTGCCCCCGTCTGGCTGGGGCCCATTCCTGGGAACATATTCCCTCTACAAACAAAGAACCAGCTCCAGTCTGTTCTGACTGAATTATGTGTAGGCCTTATACTACACTATTACCATTTGCCTGCTGTTGTCTGCCCATTTGAGTTTGGCCAAGTTATGTGTAGGCCTTATACTACACCATTACCATTTACCTCAGGCATCCTCAAACTGCGGCCCTCCAGCTGTTGTAAAACTACAACTCCCACAATGCCCTGCTGTAGGCTGATACCTGTAGGCTATTCGGGCATGCTGGGAGTTGTAGTTTTGCAGCAGCTGGAGGGCCGCAGTTTGAGGATGCCTGATTTACCTGCTGCTGTCTGTCCTGATGAGTTTGGTCGATCTATGTGTAGGCCTTATACTACACTGTTACCATGGACCTGCTGATGCTACTGTCTGTCCTGATCCTGCTGAGTTTTGTGTAGGACATTTACTCCACCATTACCTTTACCTGCTGCTGCTGTCTGTCCCGATCCAGATGATTTTGCCTCAGGACTAAAGGGTTCTTCCTACAACCTTATATGTTAAAATTAATCAAAAACATAACAATATCTAAAAACAAAAGCACACGTTACAACGTAAATAAATATTTATTAACAATGTTGAGGAACAAATATGTCTTTAAGGCAACTTTTTTAGTTGATTATGGAGGTCCAGCAACTCCTGGATCCCCTTACGGTGCAGCTCCTCCAGCTGATGCACCTTTTTATCCAGATACCACTGCTGCTGATGTAACCTCCTTTGCTGCTCCCGTATTATCTTTTGCCGGGCTCTGATCTCCAGCATTGCCCTTTTGTCATCCTGCTGCATCTGCATAATTTATTTATTTATTTACAGAGTACTGTTAGGATTTAAAAAAAAATTAAAATTACTTTCAATTAAGAGTAATAGGCAATTAGTGGATTGTATGGAGTATTTGTTAAAGCACTGATGATTTACATGTGTGTGTTGTCCCGTCATTTTTAGTCCTTTGTTTCTGTACATGTTATGGATACAGAATTATATTGCTGTGTGAACATATTTACCCTCCTGGCGGGGGCTGGTGACAACCTCCTCCTCTTCTTCCTCATCAGGAGCTGGGTGGGGGGGAATGCGGCTGCGCAGAGTGACTAGCCTCTTCGGCCTCCACCTCCAGGTGGTGGTGGAGCATCTGCATGCTGGGAAGTTCCAGCATGCTCTCCCTTCTCCTCCTCCTATTCCAATGCCGAGACCACAGCCATCAGCATATTCTCTGTAGAAGGCCTGCGCCGGACAGAGGGATCTAGAACCCCTGTAATCACGCAATGTTCAGAATTTAGACAAACAACTCAGAACTCATAACAAATGCAAATTCACCCCTTAATGATCGGGCCATTTTTTCACCTTTCTGCCCAGGCCATTTTTAGCAAATCTGACATGTGTCACTTTATGTGGTAGTAACTTTAAAAAGCTTTTACTTTTCCAGGCCATTATGACATTGTTTTCTCATCAGATATTGTATTTCATAGCAGTGGAAAAATTCAGTCACAAAATTTCATTTTTATTTAAAAAAAAAAAATAATAAATTACCAAAAATGTGATCACTTGGTATTACGCTTTTTGTGATGTAAGGTGACTAAAAAAATTGCTTTTTTGACACAGTTTTTTTTTTTTTTTTTACGGTGTTCATCTGCGGGGCTAGGTCATGTGATATTTTTATACAGCTGGTTATTACGGACGTGGAGATACCTAATATGTATACTTTTTTTTTGTATTTTAGTATTACAAAATAATAGCATTTTTGAACCGAAATAAATCATGTTTTAGTGTCTTCATATTCTGAGAGCCATATTTCTGGACGATTGCCTTAGGTAGGGGCTCATTTTTTCCGGGATAAGGTGATGGTTACATTGGTACTATTTTGGGGGTCATACGCCGTTTTGATCCCATCATGTTGCACGTTTAGTGATGTAATGTGCCCAAAAATTGTTTATTTAGCACACCTAACCTGAGGGGTTAGGTCATATGATATTTTTATAGAGCCGGTTGATACGGATGCGGCGATACATAATATATCTACTTTTATCTTTTTACAATTTTTTTCTACTTTTATTTAACTTTATTTTACAAAGATGCTTTTTTTTCTTGAAATGTTTTTTTTTAAACCTATATTTTTTTAACTTTTTTTCAGTTTATTTTTTGTCCCCCTCTGCAACTGATCCCCTTTACAACACATTAAAATACTTCTGTATTGTAACCCATTGGCTGTAAGTGTATTAACAGTGTAATACAGGGGGCTGGCTCTCACAGGCCCTCCCGGAAGGCAGCCACGATGCCTAAGGAAGGCATCAGGCTACCTTCCCTGCCATCAGGTCCCCGTCACAGCAGCTTGGGGACCCGATGGACACCCCGCACATGTCTGAAGCTCGCATTTGCCACGGTCAGCGCTGACCGCAGCCGTGCAGGGGTTATTGCACCGTGCAGGGGTCAATGCTGGCGCATACAGCGGGGTCCGGCTATCAGTGACTGCCGGACCGCTGCCCCCGATCGGGCGGGAGCAGGTCCTGCCCTCGCCCGATCACCATGCAGTACATTTACGTCACTGGGCTTTAAGTCACGTCCAGATCTGACGTACATGTATGTCATCAGGCATTAAGGAGTTAAGTAAGGGATGTATCTAATATAATGATGTACGGGGCCTTTTACTTGAATACAGAATGATGATTGCAGTTTATGTATATACACACATATATATATATATATATATATATATATGAAGAAAAAAGGCGGCACTGGCTCAACAAGGAAAAAGCGGGTGCACGCCTCAGAGGGAATGGAATGATTTCCCTATTGAAAATAACAAGAAAAATGAGCGGCACTCCAAGTGATAAAGTGATGAATCCTTTATTCACACCAGTGGTGCAACGTTTCGGCTCTGATCGCGAGCCTTCCTCAAGGAAGGCTCGCGATCAGAGCCGAAACGTTGCACCACTGGTGTGAATAAAGGATTCATCACTTTATCACTTGGAGTGCCGCTCATTTTTCTTGTTATATATATATATATATATATATATATATATATATTTCTGTGTGTGTAAAACGCACAAAATTTGCCAGTTACATCATACATCTGTACCTCGCTATGTGTATAAATATGCGTATACAACCTCGATCCTCTATGTACTCACATGATTTGGAATTCCGTTCTAAGTATGAACAGATTTCCAACAAATATTCATTGGACTTGATGCTTTTGAACATAGAGTTTATGCATAAAGAATTAATGTCTATAACAGCCTGCAAAATGGAGGAAGAGACCGCATTGAGGGCAACCTTGTCCACACAGGACTTTGACGAATACTACAATAAGTTCCAACCCCATTTGAACAAGCTCAAAAAATTAGATTCAAGAAACCAAAAGAGGTAAATGGCAAAGAGATACCATGGACTCTACGACGGGACACACATACAACTGGACGGACGGTAATCGACCCAACTTTAACCAGAGTCAAAAGACAGTAAAACAGAGGGATGAGCCAACTACTAGCAACTCTGCGACTTTTTTAGGACCTCCACTCACCAACGTAAAAAAGCCACAAGAAAGGGTGGTCGGCACAGAAACCGATACCGTAAAAACAAGGAGTCAGAAAACACTGTGAAAGACCCAAGCCTGATTGAACAGACTGTGGTAAATATTTAATCTCATATTTTGACACCGGTACAGTTGCTAGAAAAGGGTTTAAGTTTTTGTCCAGCTAATACTATTAATTGGTATGAGCTAGAAGCTGATTTGTTATATTTTTTTAGATAAATTAAACTTAAGATCACTTTCAGGATGTACACAGTATTACCACTAAATCTACACATGAGTTACGTTTGTCTGATTGGGGGTTAAGATTGAAAAAAGATTTTTCCCCTCAAATATCTTCTAAAACCTTCGAAGTATTTTCAGACGCAGTGCTGAGAAACATACAAGAATTAAAACAATCGGGCCTTTTTGTCACGGCTGAGGATGGGGGAAAATCCTCAGCCGTGCGGTGCCAGATGATGTTATGGCTGCTCGGCCAGGACAACAGGATAGGGAGCAGGTCACCTCCTACAGCGTCCCTAACCTGACCCTAACTCCTATCTGCATGGGCCGACCTTAAAGGTAGGAGAACCCATGCGCAGGAACCTAGGAGCCCTGACTTACCCTCCATCCGGTCCCTAGCTAGGAGTCAGGGTAAGACAACCTACTCCTCCTAGGCACGGAGGAGCAGGAGTATCAATGGCTAAGCTGCTGGGAAAAGGGGAACACATACAGCCTTACGGGTATGGCAGGCGAACTAGTAGTTCCGCCAACCTGCCACAGCCTTGCTGACTGGATCCCTGTGCAAACAGGAATCCAGAACCGTAAGCTGCACAAAATCACAAGGAAGGTCCCAACAGAACATCACATACAACATCACACACAAGAAGACATAAACATAATGACAATAATGGTTATGACTAGGGATGAGCGAACTCGAACTGTATAGTTCGGGTTCGTACCGAATTTTGGGGTGTCCGTGACACGGACCCGAACCCGGACATTTTCGTAAAAGTCCGGGTTCGGGTTCGGTGTTCGTCGCTTTCTTCGCGCTTTTGTGACGCTTTCTTGGCGCTTTTTGAAAGGCTGCAAAGCAGCCAATCAACAAGCGTCATACTACTTGCCCCAAGAGGCCATCACAGCCATGCCTACTATTGGCATGGCTGTGATTGGCCAGAGCACCATGTGACCCAGCCTCTATTTAAGCTGGAGTCACATAGCGCCGCCCGTCACTCTGCTCTGATTAGCGTAGGGAGAGGTTGCGGCTGCGACAGTAGGGCGAGATTAGGCAGATTAACTCCTCCAAAGGACTTGATTAACTGATCGATCTGCAGCTGTGGATCATTGAGCTGCTGATCCTCAATTGCTCACTGTTTTTAGGCTGCCCAGACCGTTTGTCAGTCACATTTTTCTGGGGTGATCGGCGGCCATTTTGTGTCTTGTGGTGCGCCAGCACAAGCTGCGACCAAGTGCATTTAACCCTCAATGGTGTGGTTGTTTTTTGGCTAAAGCCTACATCAGGGTGAAGCTGTCACACCAAGTGCATTTAACCAGCAATAGTCTGTTCATTTTTTGGCCATATACAAAATCAGGGGCAAGCTGCGCCTGTCACCAAGTGCATTTAACCCTCAATGGTGTGGTTGTTTTTTGGCTAAAGCCTACATCAGGGTGAAGCTGTCACACCAAGTGCATTTAACCAGCAATAGTCTGTTCATTTTTTGGCCATATACTAAATCAGGGGCAAGCTGCGCCTGTCACCAAGTGCATTTAACCCTCAATGGTGTGGTTGTTTTTTGGCTAAAGCCTACATCAGGGTGAAGCTGTCACACCAAGTGCATTTAACCAGCAATAGTCTGTTTATTTTTTGGCCATATCCCAGTCTAATTCTGTCACTAAATCCATACCGGTCACCCAGCGCCTAAATACTAGGCCTCAAATTTATATCCCGCTAAATCTGTCCTTAGTGCTGTAGCTGGGCGAGTTATTTAGTGTCCGTTCAAGCACATTTCTTGTTCTGGGTTGAAATACAATTCCCAATTTAGCAATTTCATAATTTAGTGGTTTCTGCTATATCAGAGCTATTTGAAATCTATCCCTAAAAGGGTATATAATATTCAAGGTGCACATTGGGTCATTCAGAATAACTTCACACACACCCGCTACTGTGTATTTCCAAGTCTAATTCTGGCACTAAACCCATACCTGTCACCCAGCGCCTAAATACTAGGCCTCAAATTTATATCCAGCTAAATCTGTCCCTAGTGCTGTAGCTGGGCGAGTTATTTAGTGTCCGTTCAAGCACATTTCTTGTTCTGGGTTGAAATACAATTCCCAATTTAGCAATTTCATAATTTAGTGGTTTCTGCTATATCAGAGCTATTTGAAATCTATCCCTAAAAGGGTATATAATATTCAAGGTGCACATTGGGTCATTCAGAATAACTTCACACACACCCGCTACTGTGTATTTCCAAGTCTAATTCTGGCACTAAACCCATACCTGTCACCCAGCGCCTAAATACTAGGCCTCAAATTTATATCCAGCTAAATCTGTCCCTAGTGCTGTAGCTGGGCGAGTTATTTAGTGTCCGTTCAAGCACATTTCTTGTTCTGGGTTGAAATACAATTCCCAATTTAGCAATTTCATAATTTAGTGGTTTCTGCTATATCAGAGCTATTTGAAATCTATCCCTAAAAGGGTATATAATATTCAAGGTGCACATTGGGTCATTCAGAATAACTTCACACACACCCGCTACTGTGTATTTCCAAGTCTAATTCTGGCACTAAACCCATACCTGTCACCCAGCGCCTAAATACTAGGCCTCAAATTTATATCCCGCTAAATCTGTCCTTAGTGCTGTAGCTGGGCGAGTTATTTAGTGTCCGTTCAAGCACATTTCTTGTTCTGGGTTGAAATACAATTCCCAATTTAGCAATTTCATAATTTAGTGGTTTCTGCTATATCAGAGCTATTTGAAATCTATCCCTAAAAGGGTATATAATATTCAAGGTGCACATTGGGTCATTCAGAATAACTTCACACACACCCGCTACTGTGTATTTCCAAGTCTAATTCTGGCACTAAACCCATACCTGTCACCCAGCGCCTAAATACTAGGCCTCAAATTTATATCCCGCTAAATCTGTCCCTAGTGCTGTAGCTGGGCGAGTTATTTAGTGTCCGTTCAAGCACATTTCTTGTTCTGGGTTGAAATACAATTCCCAATTTAGCAATTTCATAATTTAGTGGTTTCTGCTATATCAGAGCTATTTGAAATCTATCCCTAAAAGGGTATATAATATTCAAGGTGCACATTGGGTCATTCAGAATAACTTCACACACACCCGCTACTGTGTATTTCCAAGTCTAATTCTGGCACTAAACCCATACCTGTCACCCAGCGCCTAAATACTAGGCCTCAAATTTATATCCCGCTAAATCTGTCCTTAGTGCTGTAGCTGGGCGAGTTATTTAGTGTCCGTTCAAGCACATTTCTTGTTCTGGGTTGAAATACAATTCCCAATTTAGCAATTTCATAATTTAGTGGTTTCTGCTATATCAGAGCTATTTGAAATCTATCCCTAAAAGGGTATATAATATTCAAGGTGCACATTGGGTCATTCAGAATAACTTCACACACACCCGCTACTGTGTATTTCCAAGTCTAATTCTGGCACTAAACCCATACCTGTCACCCAGCGCCTAAATACTAGGCCTCAAATTTATATCCCGCTAAATCTGTCCCTAGTGCTGTAGCTGGGCGAGTTATTTAGTGTCCGTTCAAGCACATTTCTTGTTCTGGGTTGAAATACAATTCCCAATTTAGCAATTTCATAATTTAGTGGTTTCTGCTATATCAGAGCTATTTGAAATCTATCCCTAAAAGGGTATATAATATTCAAGGTGCACATAGGGTCATTCAGAATAACTTCACACACCCGCTACTGTGCATTTCCAAATCTAATTCTGTCACTAAACCCATACCTGTCACCCAGCGCCTAAATACTAGGCCTCAAATTTATATCCCGCTAAATCTGTCCTTAGTGCTGTAGCTGGGCGAGTTATTTAGTGTCCGTTCAAGCACATTTCTTGTTCTGGGTTGAAATACAATTCCCAATTTAGCAATTTCATAATTTAGTGGTTTCTGCTATATCAGAGCTATTTGAAATCTATCCCTAAAAGGGTATATAATATTCAAGGTGCACATTGGGTCATTCAGAATAACTTCACACACACCCGCTACTGTGTATTTCCAAGTCTAATTCTGGCACTAAACCCATACCTGTCACCCAGCGCCTAAATACTAGGCCTCAAATTTATATCCCGCTAAATCTGTCCCTAGTGCTGTAGCTGGGCGAGTTATTTAGTGTCCGTTCAAGCACATTTCTTGTTCTGGGTTGAAATACAATTCCCAATTTAGCAATTTCATAATTTAGTGGTTTCTGCTATATCAGAGCTATTTGAAATCTATCCCTAAAAGGGTATATAATATTCAAGGTGCACATAGGGTCATTCAGAATAACTTCACACACCCGCTACTGTGCATTTCCAAATCTAATTCTGTCACTAAACCCATACCTGTCACCCAGCGCCTAAATACTAGGCCTCAAATTTATATCCCGCTAAATCTCTCGTTACCGCTGTCCTGTTGTGGCTGGGAAAGTTATTTAGTGTCCGTCAAAGCACATTTTTTGTTCTGGGTTGAAATACAATTCCCAATTTAGCAATTTCATAATTTAGTCGTTTCTGCTATATCAGAGCTATTTGAAATCTATCCCTAAAAGGGTAGATCATATTGAAGGTGCACATAGGGTCATTCAGAATAACTTCACACACACGCTTCTGTGCATTTCCAAGTCTAATTCTGTCACTAAATCCATACCGGTCACCCAGCGCCTAAATACTAGGCCTCAAATTTATATCCCGCTGAATTTGAATACAATACATTGGGCCAAATAATATATTTGTTGTTGTGGTGAACCATAACAATGAGAAAAACATCTAGTAAGGGACGCGGACGTGGACATGGTCGTGGTGGTGTTAGTGGACCCTCTGGTGCTGGGAGAGGACGTGGCCGTTCTGCCACATCCACACGTCCTAGTGTACCAACTACCTCAGGTCCCAGTAGCCGCCAGAATTTACAGCGATATATGGTGGGGCCCAATGCCGTTCTAAGGATGGTAAGGCCTGAGCAGGTACAGGCATTAGTCAATTGGGTGGCCGACAGTGGATCCAGCACGTTCACATTATCTCCCACCCAGTCTTCTGCAGAAAGCGCACAGATGGCGCCTGAAAACCAACCCCATCAGTCTGTCACATCACCCCCATGCATACCAGGGAAACTGTCTCAGCCTCAAGTTATGCAGCAGTCTCTTATGCTGTTTGAAGACTCCGCTGGCAGGGTTTCCCAAGGGCATCCACCTAGCCCTTCCCCAGCGGTGAAAGACATAGAATGCACTGACGCACAACCACTTATGTTTCCTGATGATGAGGACATGGGAATACCACCTCAGCATGTCTCTGATGATGACGAAACACAGGTGCCAACTGCTGCGTCTTTCTGCAGTGTGCAGACTGAACAGGAGGTCAGGGATCAAGACTGGGTGGAAGACGATGCAGGGGACGATGAGGTCCTAGACCCCACATGGAATGAAGGTCGTGCCACTGACTTTCACAGTTCGGAGGAAGAGGCAGTGGTGAGACCGAGCCAACAGCGTAGCAAAAGAGGGAGCAGTGGGCAAAAGCAGAACACCCGCCGCCAAGAGACTCCGCCTGCTACTGACCGCCGCCATCTGGGACCGAGCACCCCAAAGGCAGCTTCAAGGAGTTCCCTGGCATGGCACTTCTTCAAACAATGTGCTGACGACAAGACCCGAGTGGTTTGCACGCTGTGCCATCAGAGCCTGAAGCGAGGCATTAACGTTCTGAACCTGAGCACAACCTGCATGACCAGGCACCTGCATGCAAAGCATGAACTGCAGTGGAGTAAACACCTTAAAACCAAGGAAGTCACTCAGGCTCCCCCTGCTACCTCTTCTGCTGCTGCCGCCTCGGCCTATTCTGCTGCTGCCGCCTCGGCCTCTTCCTCCGCCTCTGGAGGAACGTTGGCACCTGCCGCCCAGCAAACAGGGGATGTACCACCAACACCACCACCACCACCTCCGTCACCAAGCGTCTCAACCATGTCACACGCCAGCGTTCAGCTCTCCATCTCACAAACATTTGATAGAAAGCGTAAATTCCCACCTAGCCACCCTCGATCCCTGGCCCTGAATGCCAGCATTTCTAAACTACTGGCCTATGAAATGCTGTCATTTAGGCTGGTGGACACAGACAGCTTCAAACAGCTCATGTCGCTTGCTGTCCCACAGTATGTTGTTCCCAGCCGGCACTACTTCTCCAAGAGAGCCGTGCCTTCCCTGCACAACCAAGTATCCGATAAAATCAAGTGTGCACTGCGCAACGCCATCTGTGGCAAGGTCCACCTAACCACAGATACGTGGACCAGTAAGCACGGCCAGGGACGCTATATCTCCCTAACTGCACACTGGGTAAATGTAGTGGCAGCTGGGCCCCAGGCGGAGAGCTGTTTGGCGCACGTCCTTCCGCCGCCAAGGATCGCAGGGCAACATTCTTTGCCTCCTGTTGCCACCTCCTCCTTCTCGGCTTCCTCCTCCTCTTCTTCCACCTGCTCATCCAGTCAGCCACACACCTTCACCACCAACTTCAGCACAGCCCGGGGTAAACGTCAGCAGGCCATTCTGAAACTCATATGTTTGGGGGACAGGCCCCACACCGCACAGGAGTTGTGGCGGGGTATAGAACAACAGACCGACGAGTGGTTGCTGCCGGTGAGCCTCAAGCCCGGCCTGGTGGTGTGTGATAATGGGCGAAATCTCGTTGCAGCTCTGGGACTAGCCAATTTGACGCACATCCCTTGCTTGGCGCATGTGCTGAATTTGGTGGTGCAGAAGTTCATTCACAACTACCCCGACATGTCAGAGCTGCTGCATAAAGTGCGGGCCGTCTGTTCGCGCTTCCGGCGTTCACATCCTGCTGCTGCTCGCCTGTCTGCGCTACAGCGTAACTTCGGCCTTCCCGCTCACCGCCTCATATGCGACGTGCCCACCAGGTGGAACTCCACCTTGCACATGCTGGACAGACTGTGCGAGCAGCAGCAGGCCATAGTGGAGTTTCAGCTGCAGCACGCACGGGTCAGTCGCACTACAGAACAGCACCACTTCACCACCAATGACTGGGCCTCCATGCGAGACCTGTGTGCCCTGTTGCGCTGTTTCGAGTACTCCACCAACATGGCCAGTGGCGATGACACCGTTATCAGCGTTACAATACCACTTCTATGTCTCCTTGAGAAAACACTTAGGGCGATGATGGAAGAGGAGGTGGCCCAGGAGGAGGAGGAGGAGGAGGAGGAAGAGGGGTCATTTTTAGCACTTTCAGGCCAGTCTCTTCGAAGTGACTCAGAGTGAGGTTTTTGGCAACAGCAGAGGCCAGGTACAAATGTGGCCAGCCAGGGCCCACTACTGGAGGACGAGGAGGACGAGGATGAGGAGGAGGTGGAGGAGGATGAGGATGAAGCATGGTCACAGCGGGGTGGCACCCAACGCAGCTCGGGTCCATCACTGGTGCGTGGCTGGGGGGAAAGGCAGGACGATGACGATACGCCTCCCACAGAGGACAGCTTGTCCTTACCCCTGGGCAGCCTGGCACACATGAGCGACTACATGCTGCAGTGCCTGCGCAACGACAGCAGAGTTGCCCACATTTTAACCTGTGCGGACTACTGGGTTGCCACCCTGCTGGATCCACGCTACAAAGACAATGTGCCCACCTTACTTCCTGCACTGGAGCGTGATAGGAAGATGCGCGAGTACAAGCGCACGTTGGTAGACGCGCTACTGAGAGAATTCCCAAATGTCACAGGGGAACAAGTGGAAGCCCAAGGCCAAGGCAGAGGAGGAGCAAGAGGTCGCCAAGGCAGCTGTGTCACGGCCAGCTCCTCTGAGGGCAGGGTTAGCATGGCAGAGATGTGGAAAACTTTTGTCAACACGCCACAGCTAACTGCACCACCACCTGATACGCAACGTGTTAGCAGGAGGCAACATTTCACTAACATGGTGGAACAGTACGTGTGCACACCCCTCCACGTACTGACTGATGGTTCGGCCCCATTCAACTTCTGGGTCTCTAAATTGTCCACGTGGCCAGAGCTAGCCTTTTATGCCTTGGAGGTGCTGGCCTGCCCGGCAGCCAGCGTTTTGTCTGAACGTGTATTCAGCACGGCAGGGGGCGTCATTACAGACAAACGCAGCCGCCTGTCTACAGCCAATGTGGACAAGCTGACGTTCATAAAAATGAACCAGGCATGGATCCCACAGGACCTGTCCGTCCCTTGTCCAGATTAGACATTAACTACCTCCCCATAACCATATATTATTGGACTCCAGGGCACTTCCTCATTCAATCCTATTTTTATTTTCATTTTACCATTATAATGCGAGGCTACCCAAAGTTGAATGAACCTCTCCTCTGCCTGTGTGCTAGGCCTAAATATATGCCAATGGACTGTTGCAGTGGTGGCTGACGTGA
Source organism: Bufo gargarizans (assembly GCF_014858855.1). Taxonomy (NCBI): domain Eukaryota; kingdom Metazoa; phylum Chordata; class Amphibia; order Anura; family Bufonidae; genus Bufo; species Bufo gargarizans. The sequence goes on from NC_058080.1 coordinate 197,377,607, forward strand.
AGCCTCATTCTCTGCTATGACATGCAGACTGATTCTCTGCTGACATGAAGACAGATTCTCTGTTACGGGACCTCCCTCCTCTGCCTGGGTGCTGGGCCTAAATATATGCCAATGTACTGTTGCAGTGGTGGCTGACATGAAGCCTGATTCTCTGCTATGACATGCAGACTAATTCTCTGCTGACATGAAGCCAGATTGTCTGTTACGGGACCTCTCTCCTCTGCCTGGGTGCTGGGCCTAAATTTATGACAATGGACTGTTGCAGTGGTGGCTGACGTGAAGCCTGATTCTCTGCTATGACATGCAGACTGATTCTCTGCTGACATGAAGCCAGATTGTCTGTTACGGGACCTCTCTGCTCTGCCTGTGTGCTAGGCCTAAATATATGCCAATGGACTGTTGCAGTGGTGGGTGACGTGAAGCCTCATTCTCTGCTATGACATGCAGACTGATTCTCTGCTGTCATGAAGACAGATTCTCTGTTACGGGACCTCCCTCCTCTGCCTGGGTGCTGGGCCTAAATATATGCCAATGGACTGTTGCAGTGGTGGCTGACGTGAAGCCTCATTCTCTGCTATGACATGCAGACTGATTCTCTGCTGACATGAAGCCAGATTGTCTGTTACGGGACCTCTCTGCTCTGCCTGTGTGCTAGGCCTAAATATATGCCAATGGACTGTTGCAGTGGTGGCTGACGTGAAGCCTGATTCTCTGCTATGACATGCAGACTGATTCTCTGCTGACATGAAGCCAGATTGTCTGTTACGGGACCTCTCTGCTCTGCCTGTGTGCTAGGCCTAAATATATGCCAATGGACTGTTGCAGTGGTGGGTGACGTGAAGCCTCATTCTCTGCTATGACATGCAGACTGATTCTCTGCTGACATGAAGACAGATTCTCTGTTACGGGACCTCCCTCCTCTGCCTGGGTGCTGGGCCTAAATATATGCCAATGGACTGTTGCAGTGGTGGCTGACATGAAGCCTGATTCTCTGCTATGACATGCAGACTAATTCTCTGCTGACATGAAGCCAGATTGTCTGTTACGGGACCTCTCTCCTCTGCCTGGGTGCTGGGCCTAAATTTATGACAATGGACTGTTGCAGTGGTGGCTGACGTGAAGCCTGATTCTCTGCTATGACATGCAGACTGATTCTCTGCTGACATGAAGCCAGATTGTCTGTTACGGGACCTCTCTGCTCTGCCTGTGTGCTAGGCCTAAATATATGCCAATGGACTGTTGCAGTGGTGGCTGACGTGAAGCCTGATTCTCTGCTATGACATGCAGACTGATTCTCTGCTGACATGAAGCCAGATTGTCTGTTACGGGACCTCTCTGCTCTGCCTGTGTGCTAGGCCTAAATATATGCCAATGGACTGTTGCAGTGGTGGGTGACGTGAAGCCTCATTCTCTGCTATGACATGCAGACTGATTCTCTGCTGACATGAAGACAGATTCTCTGTTACGGGACCTCCCTCCTCTGCCTGGGTGCTGGGCCTAAATATATGCCAATGGACTGTTGCAGTGGTGGCTGACGTGAAGCCTCATTCTCTGCTATGACATGCAGACTGATTCTCTGCTGACATGAAGCCAGATTGTCTGTTACGGGACCTCTCTGCTCTGCCTGTGTGCTAGGCCTAAATATATGCCAATGGACTGTTGCAGTGGTGGCTGACGTGAAGCCTGATTCTCTGCTATGACATGCAGACTGATTCTCTGCTGACATGAAGCCAGATTGTCTGTTACGGGACCTCTCTGCTCTGCCTGTGTGCTAGGCCTAAATATATGCCAATGGACTGTTGCAGTGGTGGGTGACGTGAAGCCTCATTCTCTGCTATGACATGCAGACTGATTCTCTGCTGACATGAAGACAGATTCTCTGTTACGGGACCTCCCTCCTCTGCCTGTGTGCTAGGCCTAAATATATGCCAATGGACTGTTGCAGTGGTGGGCTGACGTGAAGCCTGATTCTCTGCTATGACATGCAGACTGATTCTCTGCTGACATGAAGCCAGATTGTCTGTTACGGGACCTCTCTCCTCTGCCTGTGTGCTAGGCCTAAATATATGCCAATGGACTGTTGCAGTGGTGGCTGACGTGAAGCCTCATTCTCTGCTATGACATGCAGACTGATTCTCTGCTGACATGAAGACAGATTCTCTGTTACGGGACCTCTCTCCTCTGCCTGGGTGCTGGGCCTAAATTTATGACAATGGACTGTTGCAGTGGTGGCTGACGTGAAGCCTGATTCTCTGCTATGACATGCAGACTGATTCTCTGCTGACATGAAGCCAGATTGTCTGTTACGGGACCTCTCTGCTCTGCCTGTGTGCTAGGCCTAAATATATGCCAATGGACTGTTGCAGTGGTGGCTGACGTGAAGCCTCATTCTCTGCTATGACATGCAGACTGATTCTCTGCTGACATGAAGCCAGATTGTCTGTTACGGGACCTCTCTGCTCTGCCTGTGTGCTAGGCCTAAATATATGCCAATGGACTGTTGCAGTGGTGGGTGACGTGAAGCCTCATTCTCTGCTATGACATGCAGACTGATTCTCTGCTGACATGAAGCCAGATTCTCTGTTACGGGACCTCTCTGCTCTGCCTGTGTGCTAGGCCTAAATATATGCCAATGGACTGTTGCAGTGGTGGCTGACGTGAAGCCTCATTCTCTGCTATGACATGCAGACTAATTCTCTGCTGACATGAAGACAGATTCTCTGTTACGGGACCTCTCTCCTCTGCCTGGGTGCCGGGGCCTAAATATCTGAGAATGGACTGTTCCAGTGGTGGGTGACGGGAAGCCAGATTCTCTGCTATGGAACCTCTCTCCAATTGATTTTGGTTAATTTTTATTTATTTAATTTTTATTTTAATTCATTTCCCTATCCACATTTGTTTGCAGGGGATTTACCTACATGTTGCTGCCTTTTGCAGCCCTCTAGCTCTTTCCTGGGCTGTTTTACAGCCTTTTTAGTGCCGAAAAGTTCGGGTCCCCATTGACTTCAATGGGGTTCGGGTTCGGGACGAAGTTCGGATCGGGTTCGGATCCCGAACCCGAACATTTCCGGGATGTTCGGCCGAACTTCTCGAACCCGAACATCCAGGTGTTCGCTCAACTCTAGTTATGACCACAGGGGTGGCTCTCACTGGCAGGTAGAAAATACAGGAGGCTGCTCCAGCAAAACATGGCTGAAGCAACCTCCAGACCTGGGAAAACAGTGAGGCTTTATAGGCCAAGAAGCCACACCCCACAGTCGGACACACCCAGTGACACACACACACTGGGAAGGGAGTTAACCCTTCCAGCACCAGAGAAGGTAAACACACATTAAAGGGAAAGTGTCCAACTCACTAACACACACTGTGGCTGTTGCCGCAGGCAACGACATGGGTGGCACTCATGTCCTGGGAGTCAGCCCGAAGGCCGGGACACTGCCACCACATGTACAACAACGACCAAACGTTGCCACGGACAACCACAGTGAAGGGAAGGGTCACAGTGCACACGTAACATAAAACACAGTGCACACCAGAGATACATACACACACACCTAACAGAAAGGTTGCTATGTGTAACCGCATGAAGATGCCGCAAGCTGCCTAGCACCAGCTCAGGCTGCTATCTGCGACAAACTCCAAACATTTGTTGCCCGCGGCAACCACAAGTGAGGCAACACACAAGCAGCCCTCACCTGTGGTTGAACAACCAAAAGCAAACCGCAGGCTACCGCATGCAGTTAAGGAATCACGGTCATGGCCATGGCCGTGACACTTTTTGATCACATTCAACATCCAAATGTGACCAAACAGGAGCTACAGGCACTTAATCAGTTAATCCATGACCACTCCCTCACCATCAAGTCAGCCGACAAGGGTGGTGCGGTATTGGTCATGGATACTTCTATGTATTTAGCAGAGGTTGCCCGCCAGTTATCTGATGCTGCAGTGTATGTAAAACTCCAGAGGGACCCCAAATTTGACATACAGCGCGAATTAAAATCACTTGTTAGCCGATACACATTAATAGGCCTCATAGATGAACAACTTAGTGAATTTTTATTAATAGATCATCCAGTTACCCCTTTATTTTATTTATTACCAAAAATCCACAAGAATCTGCAATGCCCTCCCGGCAGACCTATAGTTTCTGGCCGTGGCTCTTTACTCAGTAATGCTTCCATTTTTTGGGATAAAGTGCTACAGACTTATGTAGTTAATTCTAAATCTTACTTGAAGGATACTACAGATTTTTTGGTCAAGTTGGCAGACGTGATGGTGCCGGAGGACGCCAATCTGGCCTCCTTCGACATCGTCAGTCTGTATACTTCTATACAGCACAACATCGGTATGGCTGTTGAGAAATCCGTTTTAGAAAATTCAGATTATACCATTGAGGCTCAAACTTTTTTTCTGGCTCTATTACAGATGATTTTATATAATAATTATTTCCTTTTCGGAGATGATTATTATATGCAAATTAGGGGGACGGCCATGGGGACAAATGTGGCCCCCACTTACGCCAACATGGTCGTCTCCCATTTGGAGGAGCAGCACATCTATGTGTCCCACCACTTCAGCCATGTGCTGAGGTGGTGGAGATACATAGATGATATTTTCGTTATTTGGAAGGGCACAACATCAGAGTTGAAATTGTTTCATAATTTTTTTAATAGCCTGATTCCCGATATGCAATTCACGTTGGAATTCTCCACTAGCACAATGCACTTTTTGGATGTTAATGTTCGACGCACTGGTAGTGTGTTAAGCACTGAGGCCTATACTAAACCTACTGACCGCAACACCGTCCTTAGGTTTGACAGTGCTCATCCACGGACGATGGTTCGGTCATTACCGTATAGTCAATTTACTAGAGCAAAGAGAATAATCAGTGATACATCCTTACTGGATAAAACTCTGGATAAGATGACACAATGCTTTAAACAGAGGCATTATCCGGTATCTACATTGCAAGAGCAATTAAAATGCATTAATCAGAAAGAACGAAGCAAATTATTTCGAGGCACTAAGAGAGACCAATCCCAGAAAATACCCTTTGTATCTACCTTCTGTGAAGCTAGCCCGTATGTGAGTAACATAATTAACAAATATTGGTCGATTCTGAGTACAGAACACAAAAATATTCCAGAATTCATGACTAGACCGATTATGTCCTATAAGAGAGCTTGTAACTTAAAAGATAAACTTGTTAAGAGTGACATAGGGCCACAAAAAGGTATAAGTCAAAGATTTTTGGCCCCTAGGAAAAGTGGCAGCTTTCCGTGCCTTCACTGTGTGAACTGCAAGTACATGGTTAAGGAACGTGATTTTACGCATCCCCACACAGGGATTTCTTATCCCCTCAAATTTTATTTGACTTGTGATTCGAGTTTCGTTATTTATGTTTTATGGTGTCCCTGCAAACTTTTGTATGTGGGGGACACCACATGCGATTTTAAGTCACGCTTCAACCAGCACCGTTTCTCTATACGTAAGAAACGCAGGGACCTGCCTGTTTCACATCATTTTGCGGATTTGGGCCATGTTGAAGGTGACTTAAAATTTATGATTCTTGACCATGTTCCACAGCCGCAAACTGGCGGCAATCACATGAAAATGCTTAAAAAACACGAGTCTGAATGGATCTTTAAGTTACAAACTGTTAAACCGGGTGGTTTGAATGTAGAGGATAAGCCATGGCTATTCATATGACTTCCCGCTGTTCTGTCCCTGTTGGCTCATATATTGAAAAATTTGTCCTCTTTTAATAAATATATTTGGATAATATATTTTTTTATTTTTGTCACTTATAGGACCTTTGGATGGAAGGGCTTTGCTCAACAGGAAGCTGGATACTCATGAATCTACACGGCTTATCCCGTGACAGCAGTATACATGTTAGATTTTTTTGAAGCAACTTTCACAAATGTTACTTTATGGCTACATTGGATGTTTCTCACCTGATAGGGTTACATGAGTGAGATGGGAGGGCAACGGCTGCCGCCGGTCCCCTCCTTCTTCACTTATACCCTTCGGATGACAGTGCATCGTAAGATAGCACGTCATCCGAAATAATACCCGGGGTGTTCCATTCTGCTTTATTAGCTGCTGCTTTCGATTTATGCATCGATAAAGACGCATACATTTATTTCATATTAAGGCGACCTTGACGTAGTGAGTGGCTTATTACGCTTTGGCCAAAATGTACACCAATGCCTTATTCAAGATCCAGCATAAAGGCAGGGCAGAGTGCTGGTTGCAGTGTGCGATTGCATTTTGTGTTTTTGCGTTTGTATCTGTATTTCGCCATAGAAATCTGCAGCTGCTAGGGGTTGTGCGGGCTGAATCCCCCATATTTTTTCTTTGTAGTATATATTGGTGGCGTGGCGATCTCCAAGCAGTCATGCACACCTGACCAGTTACTATGCCCTGGAGGCTGGTTTTAAAGTCAGTATAAAACGGAGTCTGCTTACATAGCACCTACCAGTAGCCATTAGGCTCCAGGAGAAGTATATAGTGGGCTCAGCATGCATGTTGGTACTTGCATCCCTGGATCCGATGAAAGCTGTAATGGCACCGGACGGGGTTAAAAGCAGAGTGTGCTTGGCGTGCATGCTGTGCCTGCGCTCCCTTGACTTTGTGTGGCTGTCATGGCCCATAGAAGGTAGGAACTAGTGTTAGGGACCACTCATTAAGGTGACCTTGACGTGGTGAGTGGCTTATTACGCTTTGGCCAAAATGTACACCAATGCCTTATTCAACATCCAGCATAAAGGCAGGGCAGAGTGCTGGTTGCAGTGTGCGATTGCATTTTGTGTTTTTGCGTTTGTATCTGTATTTCGCCATAGCAATCTGCACCTGCTAGGGGTTTTGCGGGCTGAATCCCCCATATTTATTTCATTATAGTGAATTATTATGCGGCCTGTCATGTGATGTTTCCATATGGGGTCATGTGATTAGCCCCAAGGTGACGTCACGGACAGGCGCAGTTCCAGTTCCATGCCTCTGAATTCCTCCTCTTCAAATCCGACCACTTTTTTAATATGGCCATCCTAGGGTGATTGCCCTTAAACTTCCTCTTGAGCTCGGAACAGATCTCCCTCACAAAGGCCTGCTTCTCAGAGTGGACCTGGGTCCGGTCATTGCCCAGCTCCAACATGTGCTACAGGATAAAAATGCAAGCATATAATCCCAATCTTTTCAAATACAAGTATTGAAAATAATGTCCTCAGCAAAACTTTAAAAAGTATTTTGTCTTCGAAGGGGAAATATTAGATTTCATTTTACTGTTATAAGATCGGATTGTATAGCGATTGTATGTGTTTGGGGTCTGAGCAATCGGATATTGGCCAGCTGAGCAGAGATGTACCTGTCTAGTGAAGTGACGGTACAGTATGGGGTGTACAGCTGGTTCACCTCCCCGTGGTGCACCCTGGGTAACTCTAAATGAACCAGCAAATACTGCCGATAAGACAAAGAAAGCTTCTCCTGAGTCCTGACCAACAGGACACAAACTCTAATCTATAGACTGTGTTTGTGTGTGTGTGTGTGTGTGGGGCAGGAAAATGGATGTGCAAAGTGCATGTGAGAGATATTTCTCTGCTGTCCATAGATACATGCTACATAGTGCTGTGATGTTACAACAATACTTAGTGCACCAATCAGTAATATCTACTTAGATCTGATAAAAAGTGAAGTTATATGTATTGCAAAAAAATACATTCGGATCATAAGTGGAGATTTTCGCAATCGCAAATATTTTAAAACACTGCATATAAAGCGATTGGTCTGACATGCATGTGAAATGTATTCAAATACACTGGTGTAATGTGAATTTACTTACAGTGATCAGGAGTCCTTCCTCACTGTTTAAAAAATTGCTTCCGACCATCTTTTCCAATCGCCTCAAACTTCGGGTAGTTCGAAAACACTTGCTAGGCCACGCCCCTTTTTGCACATGTGCATTAAGAAAATTTGACATTGCAATTTTCAAAATGAAAAAAATAATAATTTGTGAACTAAGATAGCGAATTCTTGAATTCACAAATATATGACGAATATTCGCACATATATTTGCGAAATATCGCAAAATCGAATATTGCCCCTGCCGCTCATCACTAATCCTTATCCTAATCCTTATACAGAATAATTGTTTCTGGGCAGCAGATTGCTGTTTAGGCAGTACAATCTGCTGCCCAGAAACAATAATGTACTTGCAAGCACTAACAACAGTTTCACAATGGGGAACAACTGCACCTTTAGACCGGCAGATTGTCAGGAACGACCATTCCCAGGAACGTTCATTCCTGATAATCTGCCTGAATATCGGTCCATGTAAATCCACCTTTAGCCTTTTGTGAGTGCTTAGTAGCCATTGTGAAAGCTGGTATATAGTGATATGGAAAAAAATATATAATTGCATCCTATTTTTAAATATTTGTTCAAAATATCACTTTAAAGGGACTCTGTCACCACTTTCTAACCCCCACTTTTAAAACTATAGTTCTGTCCATGGAGCCCCTGTGATTACAATGGTGTTGTTATATGCGAAATCCGCAGGCTCGTTTTGATAAAAAAAACTTTTATCTAACCTGTCACTCATGAGGATAAGGTGCCCAGGGCGTTTCTCCTGGTCTGAACATGCCGCCCGCCGCCGTTGGTGCCCAGCTCCTCCTCTGCCTTGAATTAGCGCTGCCTGAATGTGAAGAAATACGCCTCCGGCTCTCCCTCAGTCCCCCCTCCTTCTTTTCTAAGATCCCGCGCGTGCAGCAGTGTTCGCGTTATCGGGAGGTTGAGCGAAGTGCGCATGCGCATGCGCACTTCGCTCAATGAGGCTGAATCGAAAAGTCTGCACGGGCGCATCAGGCACAGGCCTGTGCGCACGCGTGAAATTTTAGAAAAGGAGGGGGGACTGAGGGAGAGCCGGAGGCGTATTTCTTCACATTCAGGCGGCGCTGAAAGGATCAGAGGAGGAGCTGGGCACCAACGGCGGCGGCGGGCGGCATGTTCAGACCAGGAGAAACGCCCTGGGCACCTTATTCTCATGATTGACAGGTTAGATAAAATGTTTTTTTATCAAAACGAGACGGCGGATTTCGCATATAACAACACCATTGTAATCACAGGGGCTCCATGGACAGAACTATAGTTTTAAAAGTGGGGGTTAGAAAGTGGTGACAGAGTTCCTTTAAGTTTACAACTAGGTTATTTTTGTTCAATTTGAAGGGAACCTGTCACTAGTTTTATAGTGTCCTAACTAAGGGCAACATAAATAAGTGACTGATTCTATTAGCAAAATGCTGGGTCACTTTCTTTAATTGACCCTGTCAATCTGCCAACATCTTGTATTGAAAAGCTCCAGCTGATAATGATGAGTCATGAATATTTATGAGCTCCTGACTCTCCCCGCCCACCTGCTGCTGATTGACAGTTTGTTTCCATATGCAGCAGGTGGGCAGAGGAGTGGCTATAGCTCTGAATTAAATATACGCTGGACTCAATGACATCATGCTGGACTCAAATCAGCTCATTAGCATGCGGCATGTGGCATCTTTGTGTCTATATTATGAGATAACCATCTGTTACACCAGTAAGTGAATACATCTAAGGTACTTTTTAGTTAGTGAGTGTATATAATTAGTTAGATTATAATCAAATATCCACATGACAGGTTCCCTTTAAGGCAGAAGAGCACAACCTAGGGCCTGAGTGCTATATGCAACTTTCAATTCATTTCTGTGCAGCTGCCAACAATTGATACATAGGTGTTACGGGTATACACAGAGCATACTGTATATGCTGCATATTTGTGGCTAATTTTTACAGTGATGTAACATTCCATGTAGATGCACCCCAAAAGAGCCTGAATAGATTGTTTGTTACTGTATACAGACGTGGACAAAATTGTTGGTACCCTTTGGTCAATGAAAGAAAAAGTCACAATGGTCACAGAAATAACTTTAATCTGACAAAAGTAATAATAAATTAAAATTCTATAAATGTTAACCAATGAAAGTCAGACATTGTTTTTCAACCATGCTTCAACAGAATTATGTAAAAAAATAAACTCATGAAACAGGCATGGACAAAAATGATGGTACCCCTAACTTAATATTTTGTTGCGCAACCTTTTGAGGCAATCACTGCAATCAAACGCTTCCTGTAACTGTCAATGAGACATCTGCACCTCTCAGCAGGTATTTTGGCCCACTCCTCATGAGCAAACTGCTCCAGTTGTGTCCGGTTTGAAGGGTGCCTTTTCCAGACTGCATGTTTCAGCTCCTTCCAAAGATGCTCAATAGGATTGAGGTCAGGGCTCATAGAAGGCCACTTTAGAATAGTCCAATTTTTTCCTCTTAGCCATTCTTGGGTGTTTTTAGCGGTGTGTTTTGGGTCATTGTCCTGTTGCAAGACCCATGACCTGCGACTGAGACCAAGCTTTCTGACACTGGCTAGTACATTTCTCTCTAGAATTCCTTGATAGTCTTGAGATTTCATTGTACCCTGCACAGATTCAAGACACCCTGTGCCAGACGCAGCAAAGCAGCCCCAGAACATAACAGAGCCTCCTCCATGTTTCACAGTAGGGACAGTGTTCTTTTCTTGATATGCTTCATTTTTTCGTCTGTGAACATACAGCTGATGTGCCTTGGCAAAAACTTCGATTTTTGTCTCATCTGTCCACAGGACATTCTCCCAGAAGCTTTGTGGCTTGTCAACATGTAGTTTGGCATATTCCAGTCTTGCTTTTTTATGATTCGTTTTCAACAATGGTGTCCTCCTTGGTCGTCTCCCATGTAGTCCACTTTGGCTCAAACAACGACGGATGGTGCGATCTGACACTGATGTTCCTTGAGCATGAAGTTCACCTTGAATCTCTTTAGAAGTCTTTCTAGGCTCTTTTGTTACCATTCGGATTATCCGTCTCTTAGATTTGTCATCAATTTTCCTCCTGCGGCCACGTCCAGGGAGGTTGGCTACAGTCCCATGGATCTTAAACTTATGAATAATATGTGCAACTGTACTCACAGGAACATCTAGTTGCTTGGAGATGGTCTTATAGCCTTTACCTTTAACATGCTTGTCTATAATTTTCTTTCTGATCTCTTGAGACAGCTCTTTCCTTTGCTTCCTCTGGTCCATGTCGAGTGTGGTACACACCATATCACCAAACAACACAGTGATTACCTGGAGCCATATATATAGGCCCAATGGCTGATTACAAGGTTGTAGACACCTGTGATGCTAATTAGTGGACACACCTTGAATTAACATGTCCCTTTGGTCACATTATGTTCTGTGTTTTCTAGGGGTACCATCATTTTTGTCCATGCCTGTTTCATGAGTTTATTTTTTTACATAATTCTGTTGAAGCATGGTTGAAAAACAATGTCTGACTTTCATTGGTTAACATTTATAGAATTTTAATTTATTATTACTTTTGTCAGATTAAAGTTATTTCTGTGACCATTGTGACTTTTTCTTTCATTGACCAAAGGGTACCAACAATTTTGTCCACGTCTGTATATGTCTATTGCAGCTTGAGGAGGCAAAGCATTACTGTCATTCTCTCTTTTGCTTCAATTTCTTTGTCATGCACAGCTCCTTTAGACTCTGCACATTTATCTGTTTTTACAGAATTCTCCTTCAAAGGAGTCTTCAATTAAAGATTTCTACCATTATGTTTGTGTAACTCCTTCACATAACTGGTTGTCCTGCTAGCAGAAGAGAAGTCAAAACAGCAGGCACATGGCTAAATTACACGACTGCTCTATCATGCACCCTATGGACTTGGCAAGAGAGTTTGGCATTGTATTACTTGCCTATAGATGGTCCAATAACAGACTTCTGATGAGTGGCAGGGGTACTGTATGATGTAATTTACAGATGTAATTGACTTGCTACACAGTTCAGGGTCTTTTAGTAAATATTGTAGAAAGGGGCTACCCCCTTAAAGTTTTAATTTAAAAAAAAGTTGAATCTTTAAAGGGATTTTTCTAGGGGACAGAAATGTTTTTTACAAGTTAGAATGGGTAAAAAAAAGAAAAAAAAGAAGCATTACTGATCCCTTGTCAGAGCCTTTGGATGCTGCTCTGGTCTCCATTGCTCTCCACTTCCTACTCCCAGGTTGCCATATAGGAAACAGCAGGAGATATCTGTTCACCCAGTCGGTGGTCACAGTGGTGTATCACAAAGTATTCAGCGTTTGATCCAGCCTTTGTGCTGAAGCCGGAAGGTGTGCCCCCCAAGTTAGTAGCAGAAGCACTGTATGAGCTGTCAACCAGGTTTATGCTTTATTATGTTTCATCAGATACGGAGTCAGGACGCATTTTGACCTATCCAGTCTTCTTCCGAAATGAATGTGTCCTGACATTGTATCTGATGAAACATAATATAGTGTAAACCTGAGGGAATCATACAAAGCTTCTTCTGAGATCCTTCTGCTAACGGCCACAGTGGTGTACTTTCTCAGCCAATGGCAATGACATGGAATCAGTGCGATAAATAACACTTTCTTATATTCACCCTTTCTTCACCTTTAAGAAAAATGGAAAATAAAAACTGAAAATTCCTTTAATAATGCTTTTTGTCTTTCAATTTTACTTTTTTGTAATATCGTCATACAATTCAAACCATGTTAGCTATAACCTTTTGTATCCATCACCCATACATTATTGATGGCTTGCACTTTTCTGACAGAGCACCTGGGAGATGAGGAATTTTGGGAAATGTACTGCGTAAAGAAATAATTATAGTAGCTCTCAACTTGGCATCAATGTTCCTCACTTTTGGCAAAGGGTTATTAATTGTTCAGTTCTTAATAAAATAATATATCAATATGAATGATGGTCCAACATTTCTCTGTTATCTGCACTTATGGGTTGGCTCATTCTGTTTCGTTACATTCGGTTCTTCTGCTGTGGCTGAGCACATTTCTTGTTTCTACTGCTTACAGATGACATGTAAAACAAATCTACTTCTCTGCAAAGCTTCAGCAGGATTCGGAACAGTACCAGCTCATCAACTATGAAGTGAATATTAGAAAAACCCCAAAAGACTACTTAGTCTAGACGAGTGCTAATATTTCAAGCCCCTGATACAAATAACCTCTATCCGTGGAGAAACATTTTAGACTTATTGGAAACAGTAAATCTATTCTTCACCAGTAGTATCTCTTATTTATCACGTGAATGATACATTGCATTCGCCTACTAAAAGTTTTCCGCTGAGAGTTAACTTATCTTGAATGGATGTATAAGATGACAAGGCAAATACACTGTACTCATTCTAGATGCAAAAATATGAGACTAGAATTTATGTTATCCAAAAAGATTACTGTGAAAACCAACTGACTGTGTAATAGATAAAGAAGAGTTGAGATGATTGATTGCACATCTTCCATCACTTACAAACATGACAAAGAAATTTAGAGAGACGTATTATTCCACAGGTTTGTTGTTTAAATAAATTCAGCAACTCATAATTTCAATGTAAGATTGGTTAAATTGGTTTGTTGATATAACTTGAATCTTCCTTTACATAAGACACCAGAAAAAGCAGGTAAATAAACATTTGGCCACTGGTTACTGGAAAATAAACATTTGGCCACTGGTTACTGGAAAAAAAAAAAACATTTGGCCATTGGTTGGCTACCGGTTTAAGTATTGAGAATCATTGGGAGCATTCACCTATTCTTCCTTAGTTTTCCTCTTGTCTCAACATACCCTGAGATGACCAGCTGATTTCCTGTTATTGTGTCACTAAATGTCTATTCTATTTGTGTCTATGTGCTGCCATCTAGTGGTTGCATTATGAATTGTAGCCTGACAACTGTTTTGCCAGCACGTTATGCATAACGGAAACCAGACGGATCCGTTATGCTAGCCATAGACTTCTGTTATGATGGAATGCATTACAGAATGCCTCTACGCATTCCGTTCTGCTTTCCGTTAGGGAATTGTGTTATGGTCCGTGGTAACGGAATCCATAATGCAGTTCAGCATGTACCTGAACCCAAATGTCAAAGTTCAAGAGTTGAAGTTAGCTAATCCCTACTTATGACCCAATGGCTGCAAGGCACCAGTGCTAACCACTGAGCCATCTTGCTTCTACATGCAGTGATAACCTCCACCATATGGGGACAAGTAATCATTTCTGCCAGCGCTCATCCTCATACAGATTCATTCAGGGCCGTCTTTACCAAGGGGAAAAAGGGGCATCTGCACCGGGCCCAGTTGCTCCTGGGGGGCCCAAGGCAGCTGCCTCTTGAGCCCTGCTAGCCACTGCCCCAGGTGTCAGGCTGTCAGCTACACAGGGGGTGCTGCCATGCCATGCCTGCCAGAACTGAGTCCAGTCAGCGTACTGTGAGTGAGAGCTGTGATCTAGGAACTTAGATGACATCATCACCATGTGACCAGTAACCTAGCAATATTACTGGTTAGATGGCTATGAGGTCATCACAGGTCCTACCAGGAGTGTTGCAGGAGAAGTTTGCTTTAACTGTGGAGCTTTTATTAATGAAGATTACATCAGAAAAAGGTGACAGGTGCTGTTATGCTAATATACTTTAAACTACTGTATAGTGGGGTGCTGTATACTGTGTGGGGGCCTGTATAATGTGGGGGGCCTGTATATTGTGGGGGCGGGCTGTATACTGTGGGGGGCCTGTATAGTGTGGGGGGCTGTATACTGTGGGGGGCTGTATACTGTGTGGGGCCTGTTTACTGTGGGGGGGCTGTATACTGTTCGGGGGCTGTATACTGTGGGGGGCCTGTATAGTGTGGGGGGCTGAATACTGTGGAGGGGCTGTATACTGTGTGGGGGCCTGTATACTGTGTGGGGCCTGTATACTGTGTGGGGGGTGTATACTGTGTGGGAGGCTGTATACTGTGTGGGGGGATGTATACTGTGTGGGGGGATGTATACTGTGTGGGGCGATGTATACTGTGTGGGGGGATGTATACTGTGTGGGCCTGTATAGTGTGGGGGGCCTGTATAGTGTGAGGGGCCTGTATAGTGTGGGGGGCTGTATACTGTATGTGGGGGCCTGTATACTGTGTGGGGGCCTGTATACTGTGTGGGGCCTGTATACTGTGTGGGGGGCTATATACTGTGTGGGGCTGTATACTGTGTGGGTCTGTATAGTGTGGGGGGCCTGTATAGTGTGGGGGGCTGTATACTGCATACTGTGGGTGCTGTATATTGTGGAGTGCTATACTTCTGTACTGTATACTGTGGGGGGCTGTAAACTGTATACTGTGGGTGCTGTATAGTGTGGAGTGCTATACTGCTGTACTGTATAGTGTGGGGGGCTGTATAGTGTGGGATGCTGTATCGTGTATAGTTTGGGGTGCTGTATACAGTGAGGTGCTATACTGCTCTACTATATACTGTGAGGTGTTGTATACTGTGGGGTGCTGTATACTGTGGGCTGCTATACTGCTCTACTATATACTGTGGGGTACTGTATAGTGTGGGGTGCTATACTGCATACTGTGTGGTGCTGTATACTATAGGGTGCTATACTGCATACTGTGGGTTGCTGTATACTATAGGGTGCTATACTGCATACTGTGGGGTGCTGGGGTGCAATGTAACACTACGGTGAGCCAAGCCCTGGTCTCCTTCCTGCAGAGCGGTGCCCACTTCCAGCCTTAGCCCAGCTGCTCAGAGCACTGATCCTGAGCTGCTGAGTCTTCAGAACGGGAAGAATTTACAGTCATTCACTGTACTCTACCAGATGTGTGGATTTTTTGTGTGTGTGTTGTGGTGGAGGGCGTCATTGCTTGCTAAGGTGTGGGAAGGCGTGATCCAGGGGGCCCAAGTAAATTTTTGCCCAGGATCCTATCAATATTAAATACGTCTCTCGATTCATTGTTTACTTATCTACATAAATCAATCTGCTGCCCATAAACAATCATTTAGCCCCTTGGATAGCAGAGGTTTTTTCATTTTTGTGTTTTCATTTTTCTTCCCTATCTTCCTTGAGCGATAACTTTTTTATTTTTCCATTCACATATTCATATGAGTGCTTATTTTTGGCTTGACAATTTGTACTTCCACCATTTATCTTTTGTTTTTATTGATACCATTTTGGAGTGTGTGTGACTTTTTAATCACATTTTGTTACATTTTTTAGCTTTAATGACTGCGATTGTCATTGTTGCCTGTCGCGGTCATTACCCATGGGTCTCCACTGTTTGAAATGTATGAAGCTGGTAGCAAAAGGGTTAATGTACTGCATCAACAATGAATTAATGCAATGAGCAAGTTTTTTGCTAGTTCATCGGGTTATTGATGGCATAGTTATAGATGGACCTATTATCAGGAACAAGCATTTGTAGTAACATTCATCCCCAATAACCGGTCCGACAATTGTGCTCTGTAAATCTGCCTTTAAAGGGGTTGTCCGGGTTCAGAGCTTAACCCGGACATCCCTCCATTTTCACCCCAGCAGCCCCCCTGACATGAGCATTGGAGCAGTTCATGCTCCAATGCTCTCCTTTGCCCTGCGCTAAATTGAGCAGGGCAAAGGCATTTTTAGGAGTCCGGTGAAGTACTGTGGCTCTCCATGGGGCTGACAGGAACCCCGGTGATGTCACCGACACTGATGGGCGGGATTTAGCTCTGCCCTAGCCAGTAAAACAGCTAGGGCAGAGCTAAAGCCCGCCCCTCAGAGCTGGTGACGTCACCGAACACACTGCCGGGCGGAAGTTACTGCCCGGCAGTGTGTTATTGAAAACAAAAAAGCCTGTGCCCTGCGCGGTTTAGCACCCAAGGGGGGATGTCTGGGTGAAAAAAGGGTATGTCCGGGTTCAGCTCTGAACCCGGACAACCCCTTTAATTGAATATTTATGAGATAAGGGCTACAGATTGAGCTGTCAGAGTGTAAACAGAAAGCAATAGCCTGCAAATAGACAAAAACTGTCGGCTGCAAAGAGAAGAGAAAACTACTGGCAATTTTTAATAAAGACCAGTTGAGAAATTTATTTTGGCCCAAAATAAGTAGAATGCGATAATACAAAAATACTCCTAAGGTGTCCATTAGGGATGAGCAAATGGACTTTGGATGTTTAATCCGAAGTCGATTCACATAAAACCTTGTTCTAATACTGTACAGAGCCAAAGCTCTGTACATTATTAGAATGTATTGGCTCCGATGAGCCGAAGTTATTGCTTCGCGAAGTCTTGCGCAATAACTTTATAAATTAATTTGTACTGTGAAAAACCATTTCCCGAACCACTTAGAGCCAAATCCGAGTTCGGGAAATGTTTTTTTATAGTAAGCAATAACTCATCGGAGCTCCTGCTCCGTACAGTATTAGAACAAAGTTTTATGCAAATCGACTTTGGATGAAACATCCAAAGTCGATTCGCTCATCCCTAGTGTCCATAGTATTTAGCATAAAATATTTCTGGAAAGATATAAATAGATTTCTTGTCTATGTGTGACGACAATACTGATATGTATGTGACACATCCACTGGATCCTATTCTGATTCTTAGTACAAGTGCCTGCCCTGTTCTTTAATTATTAATCATATGTAATATGTATAAACTCTTCATCTGTGCTCAAGAGATTTTATACTGTATTAAATATTTATTTGTATTTACCATATAAATATGACTTGCTCCCTAAGCTCATTAGTGTAACTAATTTAAAAGGTGGACTTTGCTTAAAAATATTTTCTGTCTAATTAATATAACTAGATAAAAGGCCACTGACATAATGTACAGTATTTGTTCATAGGAAAGATCATATTTCTTAAATTATACTCTCAGTGGCTCAAAGTATGCGTTTTATAGATCAGTTTGTCAATATTAATATTGTGGCTTTCAAACTGTTAGAGGCATTTGATTGCTGTAAGAGTTTTTAACTGTGGCCTTCAAGCATTGCTAGTCTTGCCAGTGAAATGTCTAGCGTCTACTATTATTCTAGATGAAATATATTTGCAGTGCATCTACCTGTGATAAACTGCCATAGTTAAATATGCAAAAAATCTGATTAGTACAATGCCCCAGATCCTCAGGTGGCCAGAGAACATAGATATAGGTTAAGGCTATAGAAGAGCTGGGAGCAATTAGTTCTACTGTATGTACCACTACTCCCAATAATAGGTTACAGACAGGCACTTAGGCCAGATCATGAGGCAGTATTCAGACTTCTGCAATAAACAGAAAATGTTGGTTGTTTTCATGGCACATGAAATAAAGGAAAGCCAAATCAAGCTTAGATAAAGCAACTGTGCCATATATATTGCTACATAGGCCAACAGATTCTAGTATATGGTGGTCCCATTACAACTGTACAGTCCTGATTAATAAAGACTGTATAAGTCCATACTAGTCCCTTCAGGCCCATGGGGAACCTTCCTACTACAAGGACAACTGTGGATGTCTCCTCTACTAAAGATTCAACTACGCTTACTCAGACTGACACATAAGACAACTTAACAAGCCTCTATATGACCTGGTGTGAGTTGGTTGTGTAGTACACCAGACCTGGGGGTACTCCAAATTGTATATTGCTGTGAACTGTATTTCACTGTTTGTTCCCTAGCTATTGATACCAGCAAGAAAGGTATGGCAATGGTTGGGAGGAATCAGGTTTACTACATACACTCTTGGAATGAGTAGGCTGGTCAGAAGGTGGAGTTACTGTGTAGCTGCAGAGTGGAGAGGATGCAGACTGCAGTGCTCCTACTCCTGTTACAACTTTCTCCAGAGAAAACCTTTACTAGATTGCCTCAAATAAAACCTTGAGAGGATAAAGAAAGCAAAGTGACCTACTATATTCAGCTTCTGCAGACACTGATGTGAAGTGAGGGATACTCTCATCACCAAACAAACAATAGGCTAGTATCACCTAAGTGCTGAATCAACACCCAACCTGCCTCCACATCCAAACTGGTGCCAGAGAAGAATTACTGTAGAGCAGTGGTGGCGAACCTATGGCACGGGTGCCAGAGGAGGCACTCAGAACTCTTTCCCACACCCTGGAAAAATGCTATGGTGTACCAATATGCCTTAGACTTCTCCTGCCACTCCTCAGCTGTCACGCCCCCTGCCCTGTGGGTGTTAGAAGGAGATCTGTCTGAATTACAGCACATGACTCGATCGGACAATTTGTTTTGTTGTGGGTTTGAGCAGAATCCCACCTCCTCCCAGTTGTTGGTATTTAGGTAATTGGTGAGGCTATTTATTCCTCCCTCTCCCTATAGCCTTTGCGGGTTATAGTTCTGCCTTGTGTGAGCTCTGAAGTTTGGTGGATCATCTGCTCCAACACATCACTAGATAAGTCCTTTTTAGGGTTGAGGGAACCCGAACTGTAAAGTTCGGGTTCGTACAGAACTTTAGGATTTTTGGACCCTGGACCCGAACACGAACATTTCAGTAAAAGTTTGGGTTCGGTGTCCGGCGAGTTTATGCAGAGAAGCCAATCAACAAGTGTTTAACTCTGTGCACTTAGAAGCCATTACAGCCATGCCTACTAATGGCATGGCTATGATTGGCCAGTGCAGCATGTGACCAAGCCTCTATATAAGCTGGAGTCACATAGTGATGCACATCACTGTGCTGTTACTAGCGTAGGGGGAGGATGCTGCTGCTGTGAGGGAGAGAATAAGACAGAATGTTTAATTAGAAGTGCTTGTTAACTCAGTGATCTACCAAGATTTTGTTTTGTGGGTGCAGTGCACAATCTTTTTACCCTGCCCTGAGCCCAGTGACCCAGAAAAATTACTTTTATCCGTTTGTTAGTTAGGTGGGCTGTGTAACAGCTAAGCATATGTGCATTTGTGACAGTCAAATAGAAGCTTGAACTACTGCAATTATATTTAGGGTTTAAAAAAATCACCCATTTTTGGCAAGACCCTACATCTGTGTCCTTTGTAGCATTAGTCAGTGTGCAATTTAAGCTAGAAATACAGCAAACATTTTCTGGGTTTTAAAAAACTAAATTTTTGTGCAAAATACTCAATTTTACAGCCCTTGCTGCATCTGTCAGTGTTAGATACATGCTTTAGATACCACTGTCATATTCTGTTATTAAAAAAAAAAACACCCTTTTCGGGCAAAATACTTTATTTGCGGTCTTTGCTGTATCTGTGATACAGCAAAAAATTCAATAATTTTCTGGCTTTTAAAAAACGCCCATTTTTGGCAACACTCTCCATCTGGGGCCTCTGCCGCATTAGTCAGTGTACAATTTAGGCTAGAAATACATCTATAATTTTCAGGTTTTTAAAAAAACACCCATTTTGGGCAAAATACTTAATTCTACAGCACTTGCTGCATCTGTCAGTGTGAGATACATGCTTTAGATACCGCTGTCATATTCTGTTGATTAAAAAATAAAAACTTTTCTTGGGCAAAATACTTGAGGCATTGTCTGCATCTGTTAGTGTGAGATACATGTTTTAGATACCGCTGTCATATTCTGTTATTAAAAAACACCCTTTTTAAGCAAAGTACTTAATATTGCAGCCTTTGCTGCATCTGTGATTGTTAAAAACAAGCTGGAAAAACTTCAATAATTTTCTGGCTTTTAAAAAAAACACCCATTTTTGGCAATACCCTTCATCTGGGGCTTCTGCCGCATTAGTTAGTGTGCAATTTTAGCTAGAAATATATCTATATATTTATGGGTTTTAAAAAACACCCATTTTGGGCAAAATACTCAATTTTACAGCCCTTGCTGAATCTGTCAGTGTGAGATACAAGCTTTAGATACCGCAGTCATATTCTGTTATAAAAAAAACATGTTTTTGGGAAAAATACTTAATTAGTGGCCTTGTCTGTATCTGTTAGTGTGAGTTACACGCTTGTCAGTGAAATTGTCAGTATGCAATTTAAGCTAGAAATATAGCTATAATTTTCTGGGTTTTAAAAAACACCAATTTTGGGCAAAATACTCAATTTTACAGCGCTTGCTGCATCTGCCAGTGTGGGATGCGCGCTTTAAATACCGCTGTCAGATTCTGTTATAAAAAAAAAAAAACTATTTGGGGCAAAATACTTCATTTGCAGCCTTGTCTGCATCTGTTAGTGTGCAATACACGGTTTAAATACTGCTGTGCTGTTCTGTCATAAAAAACACCCTTTTTGGGGCAAAATACTTAATTTGCGGCCTTGTCTGCATCTGTAAGTGTGAGATACATGCGTTAGATACTGCTGTGCTATTCTGTTATAAAAAATAAAACACCTTTATAGGCAAAAAAAAGTAATTATCGGCTTTGTCTGCATCTGTTATTGTGAGATACACGCTTTAGATACCGCTGTCATATTCTGCTAATTAAAAAACACCCATTTTGGGCAAAGTACTTATATTGCAGTCTTTGCTGCATCTGTGATTGTTAAAAACAAGCTTGAAAAACTTCTATAATTTTCTGGCTTTTAAAAAACAACCATTTTGGGCAAAGTACTAAATTTTACAGCCCTTGCTGCATCTGTCAGTGTGAGATACACACTTTAGATACTGCTGTCATATTCTGTTATAAAAAAACACCCTTTTCGGGCAAAATACTTAATTTGCGGCCTTGTCTGCATCTGTTAGTGTAAGATACATGCTTTAAATACCTCTGTCATATTCTGTTATTAAAAAAAACACCCTTTTTTGGCAAAATACTTAATTTGTGGTCTTGTCTGCATCTCTTTGTGTGGGATACACAAAGATCAGAGTTGGCACCTGCAGCCGATGTCCATCAGTCTTTCACCTCACCCCCTTGCAAATCAGCCAAGCAGTCTGATCCCCAAGTCATGCAGCAGTCTCTTCTGCTTTTTGATGACTCTGTTAGCAGGGTTTCCCAGGGCCATCCACCTAGCCCTGCCCCAGAAGTGGAAGAGATTGAGTGCACCGATGCCCAACTACTTATGTTTCAAGATAAGTACATGAGAGGACCACCGCAGCACGTCTCGGATGATGACGAAACACAGGTGCCAACTGCTATAGCTTTCGAAAGTGTGCAGACTGACAAGGAGGGCAGGAGTGAAGACTGGGTGGAAGATGATGTGGAGGACGATGATGTCCTCGACCTCACATGGAATCAAGGTCATGCGAGTGACCTGTGTAGTTCGGAGGAAGAGGAGGTGGTCGCACAGAGCCACCAGCACAGTAGAAGAGGCAGCAGGGTGCAAAAGCGGAGCAGCCGTCCCCTAGACAGTACGCTTGCTTCTGCCCACCGCAGCAAGGTGCCAAGCACGCGAAAGCCAGCTCCAAGGAGTTCCCTGACGTGGCAGTTCTTCAGACAATGTGCTAACGACAAGACACGAGTGGTTTGCACGCTGTGCAATCAGAGCCTGAAGCGAGGCATAAACATTCTCAACCTGAGCACAACCTGCATGACCAGGCATCTAAGTGCAAAGCACGAGCTGCAGTGGAGTAGACACCTCAAAAACCAAGAAAGGTCTCTGGCTCCTCCTGCTTCCTCTTATGCTGCAGTCTCAGCCTCTTCATCCACCTCTTGATTGACAGTGCCACCTGCCACCCCGCAAACAGAGGATCTGCCAGCAACACCACCATCTGGGTCACCAAGCATCTCCACAATGTCCCATGGAAGCGTTCAGCTCTCCATCTTCCAAACACTGGAGCGGAAGAGGAAGTACCCCCCTACCCACCCGCGATCTCTGGCCCTGAATGCCAGCATTTCAAAATTACTGGCCTTTGAAATGCTGTTTTTCTGTCTGCTGGAGACAGAGAGTTTTGCAAGCCTTATGGTGGTTGCTGTCCCACAGTACAACGTGCCCAGCCACCACTACTTTTCCTGGCGTGCCAGCCCTTTCCTGCACAACCAAGTGGAGGACAAAATTGGTTGTGCACTGTGCAACGCCATCTGTGGCAAGGTGCACCTCACTACAGATATGTGGACCAGTAAGCACGGTCAGGGACGTTACATCTCCATAACAGCACACTGGGTAAATGCAGCCTGAGGCAGATAGCGGATTGCAGGGCGCTTCAGATTGCCTCTCTCCTCTTACTCCGCTTCCTTATCCTCTACCCGCTCCTCATCTGGTCAGCGTAACACCTTCACCTCTAACTTCAGCACAGCCAGGGGTAATCAACAGCAGGCAGTTTCAAAAATTATCTGTTTGGGGGACAAACCCCACACCGCGCTGGAGCTGTGGACAGGCCTTGAACAACAGACCGATGAGTGGTTGGTGCCAGTGAGTCTCAAGCCCGGCTTGGTGGTGTGCGATAATGGGCAAAATCTCGTAGCAGCTCTGGGACTAGCCGGTTTGACGCACATTCCTTGCCTGGCACATATGCTGAATTTGGTGGTGCAGAGATTCCTTAAAGGGATTCTGTCACCTCCCCTAAGGCAAAAAACGATTTAAAACCAGCCATGCAGCACAGCTTACCTGGATTAGGCTGTGCTGTTCTATCTTGAAATCCGTCCAGCAGTTAGTTCAAAAAACGAGTTTGATCAATGAGGAAATGCGTCCTGAAGGTGCCCAGAGGGGCGTTTTTTTCTTCTGAGAGAGCCCAGTCCCGCCCCTCTTTCAGTGCCCAGCCCGCCTTCCTTGTATTTTCTAACTGCCGCCCCCAGCCTGCCACAGCCTCTCCTGCCTCTCCTCCCCCTCCCTCACGCCGAACGAAGTCTCGCACAGGCGCAGTACCCACTGAGGGCTGCGCCTGTGCGATCATCAGGAGACTGAGGGCGGCAGCTTCATCTTCGTCACTGGGCATGCGCCGAGCCCAGTGACGTCCGATGCTCGCTCTTCCCTGCTGACTGAGGGAAGAGCGAGCATCGGACGTCACTGGGCTCGGCGCATGCCCAGTGACGAAGATGAAGCTGCCGCCCTCAGTCTCCTGATGATCGCACAGGCGCAGCCCTCAGTGGGTACTGCGCCTGTGCGAGACTTCGTTCGGCAAGAGGGAGGGGGAGGAGAGGAAGGGGAGGCTGTGGCAGGCTGGGGGCGGCGGTTAGGAAGTAAAAGGAAGGCGGGCTGGGCACTGAAAAAGGGGCGGGACTGGGCTCTCTCAGAAGAAAAAAACGCCCCTCTGGGCACCTTCAGAAAGCATTTCCTGATTGATCAAACTCGTTTTTTGAACTAACTGCTGGACGGATTTCAAGATTGAACAGCACAGCCTAATCCAGGTAAGCTGTGCTGCATGGCTGGTTTTAAATCGTTTTTTGCCTTAGGGGAGGTGACAGAATCCCTTTAAAAATGACCCTGATTAGGGATGAGCGAACTCGAACTGTATAGTTCGGGTTCGTACCGAATTTTGGGGTGTCCGTGACACGGACCCGAACCCGGACATTTTCGTAAAAGTCCGGGTTCGGGTTCGGTGTTCGTCGCTTTCTTCGCGCTTTTGTGACGCTTTCTTGGCGCTTTTTGAAAGGCTGCAAAGCAGCCAATCAACAAGCGTCATACTACTTGCCCCAAGAGGCCATCACAGCCATGCCTACTATTGGCATGGCTGTGATTGGCCAGAGCACCATGTGACCCAGCCTCTATTTAAGCTGGAGTCACATAGCGCCGCCCGTCACTCTGCTCTGATTAGCGTAGGGAGAGGTTGCGGCTGCGACAGTAGGGCGAGATTAGGCAGATTAACTCCTCCAAAGGACTTGATTAACTGATCGATCTGCAGCTGTGGATCATTGAGCTGCTGATCCTCAATTGCTCACTGTTTTTAGGCTGCACAGACCGTTTGTCAGTCTCATTTTTCTGGGGTGATCGGCGGCCATTTTGTGTCTTGTGGTGCGCCAGCACAAGCTGCGACCAAGTGCATTTAACCCTCAATGGTGTGGTTGTTTTTTGGCTAAAGCCTACATCAGGGTGAAGCTGTCACACCAAGTGCATTTAACCAGCAATAGTCTGTTCATTTTTTGGCCATATACAAAATCAGGGGCAAGCTGCGCCTGTCACCAAGTGCATTTAACCCTCAATGGTGTGGTTGTTTTTTGGCTAAAGCCTACATCAGGGTGAAGCTGTCACACCAAGTGCATTTAACCAGCAATAGTCTGTTCATTTTTTGGCCATATACAAAATCAGGGGCAAGCTGCGCCTGTCACCAAGTGCATTTAACCCTCAATGGTGTGGTTGTTTTTTGGCTAAAGCCTACATCAGGGTGAAGCTGTCACACCAAGTGCATTTAACCAGCAATAGTCTGTTCATTTTTTGGCCATATCCCAGTCTAATTCTGTCACTAAATCCATACCGGTCACCCAGCGCCTAAATACTAGGCCTCAAATTTATATCCAGCTAAATCTGTCCCTAGTGCTGTAGCTGGGCGAGTTATTTAGTGTCCGTTCAAGCACATTTCTTGTTCTGGGTTGAAATACAATTCCCAATTTAGCAATTTCATAATTTAGTGGTTCCTGCTATATCAGAGCTATTTGAAATCTATCCCAAAAAGGGTATATAATATTGAAGGTGCACATTGGGTCATTCAGAATAACTTCACACACACCCGCTACTGTGTATTTCCAAGTCTAATTCTGTCACTAAACCCATACCTGTCACCCAGCGCCTAAATACTAGGCCTCAAATTTAAATCCCTCTAAATCTCTCGTTACCCACCGCTGTACTGTTGTTGCTGGGCAAGATATTTAGTGTCCGTCAAAGCACATTTTTTGTTCTGGGTTGAAGTACAATTCCCAATTTAGCAATTTCATAATTTAGTGGTTTCTGCTATATCAGAGCTATTTGAAATCTATCCCTAAAAGGGTATATAATATTGAAGGTGCACATAGGGTCATTCAGAATAACTTCACACACACGCTTCTGTGCATTTCCAAGTCTAATTCTGTCACTAAATCCATACCGGTGACCCAGCGCCTAAATACTAGGCCTCAAATTTAAATCCCTCTAAATCTCTCGTTACCCACCGCTGTACTGTTGTTGCTGGGCAAGATATTTAGTGTCCGTCAAAGCACATTTTTTGTTCTGGGTTGAAGTACAATTCCCAATTTAGCAATTTCATAATTTAGTGGTTCCTGCTATATCAGAGCTATTTGAAATCTATCCCAAAAAGGGTATATAATATTCAAGGTGCACATTGGGTCATTCAGAATAACTTCACACACACGCTTCTGTGCATTTCCAAGTCTAATTCTGTCACTAAATCCATACCGGTCACCCAGCGCCTAAATACTAGGCCTCAAATTTATATCCCGCTGAATTTGAATACAATACATTGGGCCAAATAATATATTTGTTGTTGTGGTGAACCATAACAATGAGAAAAACATCTAGTAAGGGACGCGGACGTGGACATGGTCGTGGTGGTGTTAGTGGACCCTCTGGTGCTGGGAGAGGACGTGGCCGTTCTGCCACATCCACACGTCCTAGTGTACCAACTACCTCAGGTCCCAGTAGCCGCCAGAATTTACAGCGATATATGGTGGGGCCCAATGCCGTTCTAAGGATGGTAAGGCCTGAGCAGGTACAGGCATTAGTCAATTGGGTGGCCGACAGTGGATCCAGCACGTTCACATTATCTCCCACCCAGTCTTCTGCAGAAAGCGCACAGATGGCGCCTGAAAACCAACCCCATCAGTCTGTCACATCACCCCCATGCATACCAGGGAAACTGTCTCAGCCTCAAGTTATGCAGCAGTCTCTTATGCTGTTTGAAGACTCCGCTGGCAGGGTTTCCCAAGGGCATCCACCTAGCCCTTCCCCAGCGGTGAAAGACATAGAATGCACTGACGCACAACCACTTATGTTTCCTGATGATGAGGACATGGGAATACCACCTCAGCATGTCTCTGATGATGACGAAACACAGGTGCCAACTGCTGCGTCTTTCTGCAGTGTGCAGACTGAACAGGAGGTCAGGGATCAAGACTGGGTGGAAGACGATGCAGGGGACGATGAGGTCCTAGACCCCACATGGAATGAAGGTCGTGCCACTGACTTTCACAGTTCGGAGGAAGAGGCAGTGGTGAGACCGAGCCAACAGCGTAGCAAAAGAGGGAGCAGTGGGCAAAAGCAGAACACCCGCCGCCAAGAGACTCCGCCTGCTACTGACCGCCGCCATCTGGGACCGAGCACCCCAAAGGCAGCTTCAAGGAGTTCCCTGGCATGGCACTTCTTCAAACAATGTGCTGACGACAAGACCCGAGTGGTTTGCACGCTGTGCCATCAGAGCCTGAAGCGAGGCATTAACGTTCTGAACCTGAGCACAACCTGCATGACCAGGCACCTGCATGCAAAGCATGAACTGCAGTGGAGTAAACACCTTAAAACCAAGGAAGTCACTCAGGCTCCCCCTGCTACCTCTTCTGCTGCTGCCGCCTCGGCCTATTCTGCTGCTGCCGCCTCGGCCTCTTCCTCCGCCTCTGGAGGAACGTTGGCACCTGCCGCCCAGCAAACAGGGGATGTACCACCAACACCACCACCACCACCTCCGTCACCAAGCGTCTCAACCATGTCACACGCCAGCGTTCAGCTCTCCATCTCACAAACATTTGATAGAAAGCGTAAATTCCCACCTAGCCACCCTCGATCCCTGGCCCTGAATGCCAGCATTTCTAAACTACTGGCCTATGAAATGCTGTCATTTAGGCTGGTGGACACAGACAGCTTCAAACAGCTCATGTCGCTTGCTGTCCCACAGTATGTTGTTCCCAGCCGGCACTACTTCTCCAAGAGAGCCGTGCCTTCCCTGCACAACCAAGTATCCGATAAAATCAAGTGTGCACTGCGCAACGCCATCTGTAGCAAGGTCCACCTAACCACAGATACGTGGACCAGTAAGCACGGACCAGGGACGCTATATCTCCCTAACTGCACACTGGGTAAATGTAGTGGCAGCTGGGCCCCAGGCGGAGAGCTGTTTGGCGCACGTCCTGCCGCCGCCAAGGATCGCAGGGCAACATTCTTTGCCTCCTGTTGCCACCTCCTCCTTCTCGGCTTCCTCCTCCTCTTCTTCCACCTGCTCATCCAGTCAGCCACACACCTTCACCACCAACTTCAGCACAGCCCGGGGTAAACGTCAGCAGGCCATTCTGAAACTCATATGTTTGGGGGACAGGCCCCACACCGCACAGGAGTTGTGGCGGGGTATTGAACAACAGACCGACGAGTGGTTGCTGCCGGTGAGCCTCAAGCCCGGCCTGGTGGTGTGTGATAATGGGCGAAATCTCGTTGCAGCTCTGGGACTAGCCAATTTGACGCACATCCCTTGCTTGGCGCATGTGCTGAATTTGGTGGTGCAGAAGTTCATTCACAACTACCCCGACATGTCAGAGCTGCTGCATAAAGTGCGGGCCGTCTGTTCGCGCTTCCGGCGTTCACATCCTGCCGCTGCTCGCCTGTCTGCACTACAGCGTAACTTCGGCCTTCCCGCTCACCGCCTCATATGCGACGTGCCCACCAGGTGGAACTCCACCTTGCACATGCTGGACAGACTGTGCGAGCAGCAGCAGGCCATAGTGGAGTTTCAGCTGCAGCACGCACGGGTCAGTCGCACTACAGAACAGCACCACTTCACCACCAATGACTGGGCCTCCATGCGAGACCTGTGTGCCCTGTTGCGCTGTTTCGAGTACTCCACCAACATGGCCAGTGGCGATGACACCGTTATCAGCGTTACAATACCACTTCTATGTCTCCTTGAGAAAACACTTAGGGCGATGATGGAACAGGAGGTGGCCCAGGAGGAGGAGGAGGAGGATGAGGAAGAGGGGTCATTTTTAGCACTTTCAGGCCAGTCTCTTCGAAGTGACTCAGAGGGAGGTTTTTTGCAACAGCAGAGGCCAGGTACAAATGTGGCCAGCCAGGGCCCACTACTGGAGGACGAGGAGGACGAGGATGAGGAGGAGGTGGAGGAGGATGAGGATGAAGCATGGTCACAGCGGGGTGGCACCCAACGCAGCTCGGGTCCATCACTGGTGCGTGGCTGGGGGGAAAGGCAGGACGATGACGATACGCCTCCCACAGAGGACAGCTTGTCCTTACCCCTGGGCAGCCTGGCACACATGAGCGACTACATGCTGCAGTGCCTGCGCAACGACAGCAGAGTTGCCCACATTTTAACCTGTGCGGACTACTGGGTTGCCACCCTGCTGGATCCACGCTACAAAGACAATGTGCCCAACTTACTTCCTGCACTGGAGCGTGATAGGAAGATGCGCGAGTACAAGCGCACGTTGGTAGACGCGCTACTGAGAGCATTCCCAAATGTCACAGGGGAACAAGTGGAAGCCCAAGGCCAAGGCAGAGGAGGAGCAAGAGGTCGCCAAGGCAGCTGTGTCACGGCCAGCTCCTCTGAGGGCAGGGTTAGCATGGCAGAGATGTGGAAAACTTTTGTCAACACGCCACAGCTAACTGCACCACCACCTGATACGCAACGTGTTAGCAGGAGGCAACATTTCACTAACATGGTGGAACAGTACGTGTGCACACCCCTCCACGTACTGACTGATGGTTCGGCCCCATTCAACTTCTGGGTCTCTAAATTGTCCACGTGGCCAGAGCTAGCCTTTTATGCCTTGGAGGTGCTGGCCTGCCCGGCAGCCAGCGTTTTGTCTGAACGTGTATTCAGCACGGCAGGGGGCGTCATTACAGACAAACGCAGCCGCCTGTCTACAGCCAATGTGGACAAGCTGACGTTCATAAAAATGAACCAGGCATGGATCCCACAGGACCTGTCCGTCCCTTGTCCAGATTAGACATTAACTACCTCCCCATAACCATATATTATTGGACTCCAGGGCACTTCCTCATTCAATCCTATTTTTATTTTCATTTTACCATTATATTGCGATGCTACCCAAAGTTGAATGAACCTCTCCTCTGCCTGTGTGCTAGGCCTAAATATATGCCAATGGACTGTTGCAGTGGTGGCTGACATGAAGCCTGATTCTCTGCTATGACATGCAGACTAATTCTCTGCTGACATGAAGCCAGATTGTCTGTTACGGGACCTCTCTCCTCTGCCTGGGTGCTGGGCCTAAATTTATGACAATGGACTGTTGCAGTGGTGGCTGACGTGAAGCCTGATTCTCTGCTATGACATGCAGACTGATTCTCTGCTGACATGAAGCCAGATCGTCTGTTACGGGACCTCTCTGCTCTGCCTGTGTGCTAGGCCTAAATATATGCCAATGGACTGTTGCAGTGGTGGGTGACGTGAAGCCTCATTCTCTGCTATGACATGCAGACTGATTCTCTGCTGACATGAAGCCAGATTGTCTGTTACGGGACCTCTCTGCTCTGCCTGTGTGCTAGGCCTAAATATATGCCAATGGACTGTTGCAGTGGTGGGTGACGTGAAGCCTCATTCTCTGCTATGACATGCAGACTGATTCTCTGCTGTCATGAAGCCAGATTGTCTGTTACGGGACCTCTCTGCTCTGCCTGTGTGCTAGGCCTAAATATATGCCAATGGACTGTTGCAGTGGTGGGTGACGTGAAGCCTCATTCTCTGCTATGACATGCAGACTGATTCTCTGCTGACATGAAGCCAGATTGTCTGTTACGGGACCTCTCTGCTCTGCCTGTGTGCTAGGCCTAAATATATGCCAATGGACTGTTGCAGTGGTGGGTGACGTGAAGCCTCATTCTCTGCTATGACATGCAGACTGATTCTCTGCTGTCATGAAGCCAGATTGTCTGTTACGGGACCTCTCTGCTCTGCCTGTGTGCTAGGCCTAAATATATGCCAATGGACTGTTGCAGTGGTGGGTGACGTGAAGCCTCATTCTCTGCTATGACATGCAGACTAATTCTCTGCTGACATGAAGACAGATTCTCTGTTACGGGACCTCTCTCCTCTGCCTGTGTGTGTGCTGGGCCTAAATATATGCCAATGGACTGTTGCAGTGGTGGCTGACGTGAAGCCTCATTCTCTGCTATGACATGCAGACTGATTCTCTGCTGACATGAAGCCAGATTCTCTGTTACGGGACCTCTCTCCTCTGCCTGTGTGTGTGCTGGGCCTAAATATATGCCAATGGACTGTTGCAGTGGTGGCTGACGTGAAGCCTCATTCTCTGCTATGACATGCAGACTGATTCTCTGCTGACATGAAGCCAGATTCTCTGTTACGGGACCTCTCTCCTCTGCCTGTGTGTGTGCTGGGCCTAAATATATGCCAATGGACTGTTGCAGTGGTGGCTGACGTGAAGCCTCATTCTCTGCTATGACATGCAGACTGATTCTCTGCTGACATGAAGCCAGATTCTCTGTTACGGGACCTCTCTCCTCTGCCTGTGTGTGTGCTGGGCCTAAATATATGCCAATGGACTGTTGCAGTGGTGGCTGACGTGAAGCCTCATTCTCTGCTATGACATGCAGACTGATTCTCTGCTGACATGAAGCCAGATTCTCTGTTACGGGACCTCTCTCCTCTGCCTGTGTGCTAGGCCTAAATATATGCCAATGGACTGTTGCAGTGGTGGCTGACGTGAAGCCTCATTCTCTGCTATGACATGCAGACTAATTCTCTGCTGACATGAAGACAGATTCTCTGTTACGGGACCTCTCTCCTCTGCCTGGGTGCCGGGGCCTAAATATCTGAGAATGGACTGTTCCAGTGGTGGGTGACGGGAAGCCAGATTCTCTGCTATGGAACCTCTCTCCAATTGATTTTGGTTAATTTTTATTTATTTAATTTTTATTTTAATTAATTTCCCTATCCACGTTTGTTTGCAGGGGATTTACCTACATGTTGCTGCCTTTTGCAGCCCTCTAGCCCTTTCCTGGGCTGTTTTACAGCCGTTTTAGTGCCGAAAAGTTCGGGTCCCCATTGACTTCAATGGGGTTCGGGTTCGGGACGAAGTTCGGATCGGGTTCGGATCCCGAACCCGAACATTTCCGGGATGTTCGGCCGAACTTCTCGAACCCGAACATCCAGGTGTTCGCTCAACTCTAACCCTGATATGTCAGAGCTGCTGCATAAAGTGTGGGTTGTCTGTGCGCGCTGTCAGCATTCTCTCCCTGCTGCTGCTCGCCTGTCAGCGCTGCAGTGTAACTTCGGCCTTCCCGCTCACCGCCTCATATGCAAAGTGCCACAAGGTGGAACACCACCTTGCACATGCTGGCCAGACTGTGCGAGCAGCAACAGGCGATAGTGGAGTTTAAGCTGCAGCACGCAGGGGTGAGTCACTCAGCAGAACAGCACCACTTCACCACCAATGACTGGGCCTCCATGCGAGACCTGTGTTCCTTGTTGCGCTGTTTCGAGTACTCCACCAACATTGCCAGTGCAGATAACGCCATTCTTAGCGTAACTATCCCACTTCTATGACTTCTATGATGGAAGAGGATGTGGCACAGGTGGATGTGGAGGAAGAGGGATCATTTTGTAGGGTTTCCAGCCAGTCATTCACAAGTGGCTCCGAGGGTGGGTTCCTGCACCCAAAAACACCAGGTACAAAATTGTCCAGCCAGGGCACAGTTATGGAGGATTACGAGGTAGAGGATTAGGAGGAGGAGATGGAGGAGAAGGAACCATGTTCACAGCATGGTGGCACACAGACCAGCTCATGGCCATCACTGGTGAGTGGCTGGGGGGATACAGAGGACACAGACTATACACCTCCCACAGAGGACAGGTTTTCGTTGCCTCTGGGCAGTCTGAAACACAAGGGCGATTACATGCTGCAGTGCCGCCGAGTTACCCACATTCTAACTTGTGCTGATCACTGGGTGGCCATGCTACTGGATCCCCGTTACAAGGACAACGTACCATCCTTAATTCCGTTACTGGAGCGTTATCGTAAGATATGCGAGTACAAGCTCATGCTGGTAGACGCGCTGCTGGTGGCATTCCCACCTGACAGCGGGGGCACAGTGGAAGCATAAGGCGAAGGCAGAGGACAAGGAAGAGGTCACCAATGCAGCTGGGGCATCGCCAGCACCTCAGAAGGAAGGGTTAGCATGGCCGAGATGTGGAAAAGCTTTGTCAGCACGCCACAACAACCACCACCACCAGCTGATATGGAACGTATTAGCAGGAGGCAGCACTTCACCAACATGGTGGAGCAGTATATGTGCCCCCTTCAACTTCTGGGTCTCCAAATTGGGCACATGGCCTGAGCTTGCCCTTTACGCCTTGGAGTGCTGGCCTGCCCTGCAGCCAGTGTATTATCTGAATGTGTGTTTAGCACGGCAAGGGGCGTCATCACAGACAAGTGCAGCCGTCTGTCCACAGCCAATGTGGACAAGCTCACGTTCATTAAAATGAACCAGGCATGGATCCCACAGTATTGTCCGTACCTTGTGCAGAATAGACATGTATACCGGCCTTAACTAGCCATTGTTATACTGCAGTGCAATTGCTCATTCTTGTATTTTGGATATTTCACACTGTTTTGGAGTGTACCTTAATTAAAAATAATAAAATTTAAATAAAAAGCCTGTGTTTGCTACCTCGTCCTCCTCCACCACTGCTTCCACCTACACCGCTACGTCCACCGCCTCCTCAGTCTCCTACTCCTCAGTCTCCTATTTTTTTTTTATTTGTACGTATTTTATTTTGTGTCATTTCACTACTTTGTCAGTTAAATTTTCGGGTGAAATTCGCCAATTTTTGGGTGTGATGTACCACTGCAATACGTAGTAGACAGGTAAAAAAATAAAATAAAATTGTCAGTTACATTTTCTGTTGAAATTCAACAATATTTGGGTGTGAAGTACTACTGCTATACCTAGTAGACAGGTTTAAAAAAAAAATGTCAGTTACCTCAATCATTTTTCCCATAATTCCGCTTTACTCTTCTGGCCCACATTTGGGCTTCTGTAATTTGTCCCACATTTGCAATTTAACAGCTTTTACCACATTTCCACTCGATCCCCAATTTTTTTTTATAAATGTATCTCCCTTAAATTTGATCTCTTTTTCTCACGCTCCCTCTCCGGCGTGGAACCCTGATTGGGCGATAACCGTGATCAACATGGTAAGCTCAGAAGAGAACATTGAAAGTTGATAGAGAAGATATCCAAATGGATGGTGGATGTCACTGGTGCATCTCTACATAGGTGACAGGAACATAAATTTTAAAAAATCTTAAAATTTGTCCATAATTCAACTCTATCATTTTAAATTTGAAAAAAATGAATCCTCCCTTGGATGTGGTCTCTCTTTCTCACGCTCCCTCTCCGGCGTGGAACCCTGATTCCCCGCTCCCTGTGATCACCATGGTAGGCGCAGAAAAGAACATCGATAGTTGATAGAGCAGATATTAAACTGGATCGTGAACATCACGGGGATGTGCGACAAGGTGGCGCAGTAAGTTTGCACACGCCTACACGAACTGACTCACAGGGGTCAGCCCCTGCAACTTCTGGGTCTCCAAATTGGGCACATGGTCTGAGCTTGCCCTTTACCCCTCGGAGGTGCTGGCCTGCCCTGCAGCCAGTGTATTGTCTGAACGTGTGTTTAGCACAACTGGAGGGTGTTATCACAGGTTATATTTCCCAATGTTTTAGGGTGTACCCTACTTAAAAAAAATATATAAAATTTAAAACCAAAAAGCAGTGTAGGCTACCTCCTCCTCCTCCACCGTTGCTTCTACCTACACCGCCACATCCACAGCTTCCTCAACCTCTTACACCATATGGACCTCGTCCTCCTAGATCAAGATTATTTTTAATTTTTACGTATTTTATGTTATTTAAAGTAATTTCCCTATCCACATATGTTTGCAGAGCACTTGCCATGCTCTTAACCACATTTTGATGCCATTTGCAGTCCTCTAGACCTTTCCATGACATTTTTAAAGCCATTTTAGTGCTCAAAAGTTCGGGGCCCCATTGACTTCAATGGGGTTCGGGGTCAAGTTCGGGTCCCAAACTCAAACTTTTTTCTGAAGTTCGGCCGAACCCGTCGAACCTGAACATCCAGGTGTCCGCTCACCTCTACCCGTCAGTCCATTAGGTGTCTACGTGATATCCTTCTGTACCCATTATTTGGAAAAACCACTTCCATTTAAGGGGGTCAATAGCACTTTGCCTCCCTGGTCCAGTGTATGGTGTGGGCACCTACTCAGCCATCTTAATGGCTACACATGGCGCTCTTGACGGTCTTATATCCATGACCAGTTGAGCTCCTAGACTACCATCACTTATTTGTTTGTTTGTGTGTAGGGGCTTTTTTACCCCAATATATTGAAAGTGAAGTTTTATTTAGTAACTGACCCTCTTCTAGTTTCTATTTCTCAGCCTTGGAGCAGTATCCAGGATAGGCTATACCTGTCTACCCTGATTTACCTACTTACACGTTTATAAAAATGTGTAGCACTAAATTTATTTTTTCTCCCATGGAACTGTATGGTGAACTGACGCCACTGTGTGGCATCAGTCTGAGGCATCTGTTAACGCATACATTTTTGGTAAGCATTAAATGGGTGGCAAAAATTGGATGTGAACCCAGACCTTGTGTCAAAATAAGCCCCTGTACACAGCGGAGTAGCGTGGCGGAGAGGGGAGGCCGCCATGTAATGACAGAGAGCTATCTGGTCCTGGTGGTCAGGAATGAGTACTATGTTTCCCAAGGATCATTTTCTACTGGGAAATACAGGGCACAGTATAATACACTAGAATCGATATAATATAAAGATATTAGCCCTACCCCAAATAATAATGCAATTAGGTGGTCATTTATTATATAGAAATATGTCCATGTTAGGCGTATTTCTGACACAGATTGTTGCGCAAAGTTTCTTAACATCACAATCTGCATATTTTTTAAGCTCATGCCAAGTCTAAAAAAGGAGGATGTGGGCAGGGAAAGGGATACAGTTATGGCCATCCAGTTATTGTATACATTGACCTGATAACACCTCTGTACAGTGACAGGATAACACCACCACCCAAGAGGGCACAGTACAGGGAATTACTAGGGGCACTGCACAGGGTGTGGTAAGAGGGCACAATGAAGAGTATAGGGGGGCACAGTGAGGGGCACAGTGAAGCGTCCCACTAGCTTATGTGGGAACTGCAAAAGCATTCCGTTGTCTTCTGTAATATCATGCTGCGTTCTATTATTATGTGAAATCCCTTTTTACCAGGCTGTCAGGTGCACCACATGCACTTCACCACTAGATGGGGGTGGCACCACAGTATATATAGTGCAGTTTAGGCCTAGTTGATAGTTGGGAGTTGTGAAGGAGATGGAGTGAGGAGCTAAGTGGGAAGGAGAGGTCTCCTCTCCTCTCAGCTCTCTCTGGGGCTCCACGGGTCCTTGACCTTTATGCTTTTTATACAGGGGTCCCTCTTCAAACACTGGAGCATAAAGGCCCCCAGTTGCACTAATTTGGAAGCGGCAGAGAACCCTGGCTCCTGCTCATCGCCCAGGAGAATGTCATCCTCGGTCTCCTCCCTTCAGCGACAGACAACACCAGGGATCCCCGAAAAGTTTAAAGCCTGCTCTTCTTGCTCCTTCTCCTCCCCCTAGCCACCATCCTCCTTTGACTCCTCCTTAGACTCCTGCTGACTTGTCTCAGATGGAGTAGCCCCCCTGGGAATTCATTCAGCATTGTGACTTCCTCATCTTCCAGCTCCTGCTCCTCAACAGCTTGATCAATTATATGACGCTATGCACGTTCCAGAAAAAAGGCATATGGTATGATGTCACTGATGGCGCCCTGACTGCGACTGATCAGTTTGTTGATCTCATCAAATGGCCGCAGAAGTCTGCATGTGTCGCACATGAGCAGCCACTGGTACGGTGAGAAGAAACCAAGCTCCCCAGAACCTGTCCTGCCGCAGAGTTCGTACAGGTAGTCGTCAACGGCACATTTCTGCTGAAGCAGCCTATCAAGCATATACAAGGTGGAGTTCCAGTGCTTCTGGCATTCACAAATCAGACGTCTGACGGGCGAGTGGTGTCGCCACTGAATGTCAGCAAGGCGAGCCATGGCCATGTAAGATCTTCTAAAATGGCCAGAGATTTTCCTGGCCTGCCACAAGACATCCTGGACCCCTGGGTATTTGGCACGACTAAGTTTAGGATGTGTGCCATGCACGGTATGTGTGTCATTTTGCCCTGTTTCAGCATGCTCAGCAGATTGGCAACGTTGTTGCACACCACTTTACCAACTGTCAAATTGAGCAGGGTTAGCCACTGATCGACCTGTGACCGCAGAGCTGAAAGCAGTGCAGGACCGGTGTGGCTCTTGGCTTCCAGGCACAACAGCCACAGCACAGCATAGCATCATCTCACCTGACACATCAAATAGGTTCTGGGGAGCTTGGGGGGTGTATCGGAAGAAGCAGTAGCAATGGAAAAGGAGGAGTCAGCCGAGGAGGAGACTGAGGATGGAGTTGAAGGAGGAGAAGAAGAGGCAGGCCTGCATGCAATCCATGAAGGTAACATCAAATACACACGGGTGCCATGGGTTACATGCTTTATAGCCATCAGTAAGGTTCACACAGCGGGCAGTAAAAGTTATGTACCTTCCCTACCCGTGTTTTCTAGACCACATGCCTGTGGTCATATGTATCTTGGCATCAACACTGTGTGCCAGAGATACATTCACTTTCTTCTGAACATGGCCATATAGCTCTGGGATGCCCTTCTGGGAGCAATATTTCCTTCCGGGGACCTTCCATTGTGGTGTGCTGATGGCCACAAATTTTCTAAAGGCCTCCAAATCCACCAGTTTATATGGCAGTAGTTGTATATGGCTAGCAGTTCCGACAACTCAGCGGTAAGCCTTTAAGCGAGAGGGTTATCTGCCGTCATCAACTTTTTATGCTCGAATATTTGGGCCACGGAAAACTGCCTTTTGCCAGATGAACACGACAACGGCATAGTGGAGGGTGGAGTAGAGGACAAATCGGAGGAGAGAGGAGAAAAGGCAGGACGTGGAGCCCTGGGAGTGTGGCTTTGTGGGTTCTGACGGCGATGCTGGGCTCGGTGATGGGAGGCCAGGTGCCTTCTTAACCCCTTAAGGACTCAGCCCTATTTCACCTTAAGGACTTGGCCATTTTTTGCAAATCTGACCAGTGTCACGTTAAGTGCTCATAACTTTAAAACGCTTTGACTTATCCAAGCCATTCTGAGAATGTTTTTTCGTCACATATTGTACTTCATGACACTGGTAAAATGAAGCCCCCCCAAAAAAATTTTTGCATAAAAAAATACCTAATTTACAAAAAATGTGGAAAAATTAGCAAATTTCAAAGTTTCAGTTTCTCTACTTCTGTAATACCTAGTAATACCCCCAAAAATTGTGATGACTTTACATTCCCCATATGTCTACTTCAGGTTTGAATTATTTTGGGAATGATATTTTATTTTTTGGGGATGTTACAAGGTTTATAACTTTAGAAGCAAATATTGAATTTTTTCAGAAATTTACAAAAACCCAATTTTTAGGGACCACTACAGCTCTGAAGTCACTTTGCGAGGCTTACATAATAGAAACCACCCAAAAATGACCCCATTCTATAAACTACACCCCTCAAGGTATTCAAAACTGATTTTACAAACTTTGTTAACCCTTTAGGTGTTGCACAAGAGTTATTGGCAAATGGGGATGAAATTTGAGAATTTCATTTTTTTGACTAATTTTCCATTTTAACCCATTTTTTCCACTAACAAAGCAAGGATTAACAGCCAAATAAGACTGTATCTTTATTGCCCTGACTCTGCCGTTTACAGAAACACCCCATATGTGGCCGTAAACTACTGTATGGCCACAGCGGGGCGTAGAGTGAAAGGTGCACCGTTTGGTTTTTGGAAGCCAGATTTTGCTGGACTGGTTTTTTGACACCATGTCCCATTTGAAGCCCCCTGATGCACCCCTAGAGTAGAAACTCCATAAAAGTGACCCCATCTAAAAAACTACACCCCTCAAGGTATTCAAAACTGATTTTACAAACTTTCTTAACCCTTTAGGTGTTGCACAAGATTTAATGGAAAATTAAGATACAATTTCAAAATTTCACTTTTTTGGCAGATTTTCCATTTTAATATCTTTTTTCAAGTAACAAAGCAAGTGTTAACAGCCAAACAAAACTCAATATTTATGGCCCTGATTCTGTAGTTTACAGAAACACCCCATATGTGGTTGTAAACAGCTGTACGGGCACACGGCAGGGCGCAGAAGGAAAGGAATGCCATACGGTTTTTGGAAGGCAGATTTTGCTGGACTGTTTTTTTTTTACACCATCTCCCATTTGAAGCCCCCCTGATGCACCCCTAGAGTAGAAACTCCCAAAAAGTGACCCCATTTTAGAAACTACGGGATAAGGTGGCAGTTTTGTTGGTACTAGTTTAGGGTACATATGATTTTTGGTTGCTCTACAGGGAGTGCAGAATTATTAGGCAAGTTGTATTTTTGAGGATTAATTTTATTATTGAACAACAACCATGTTCTCAATGAACCCAAAAAACTCATTAATATCAAAGCTGAATATTTGTGGAAGTAGTTTTTAGTTTGTTTTTAGTTTTAGCTATTTTAGGGGGATATCTGTGTGTGCAGGTGACTATTACTGTGCATAATTATTAGGCAACTTAACAAAAAACAAATATATACCCATTTCAATTATTTATTTTTACCAGTGAAACCAATATAACATCTCAACATTCACACATATACATTTCTGACATTCAAAAACAAAACAAAAACAAATCAGTGACCAATATAGCCACCTTTCTTTGCAAGGACACTCAAAAGCCTGCCATCCATGGATTCTGTCAGTGTTTTAATCTGTTCACCATCAACATTGCGTGCAGCAGCAACCACAGCTTCCCAGACACTGTTCAGAGAGGTGTACTGTTTTCCCTCCTTGTAAATCTCACATTTGATGATGGACCACAGGTTCTCAATGGGGTTCAGATCAGGTGAACAAGGAGGCCATGTCATTAGATTTTCTTATTTTATACCCTTTCTTGCCAGCCACGCTGTGGAGTACTTGGACGCGTGTGATGGAGCATTGTCCTGCATGAAAATCATGTTTTTCTTGAAGGATGCAGACTTCTTCCTGTACCACTGCTTGAAGAAGGTGTCTTCCAGAAACTGGCAGTAGGACTGGGAGTTGAGCTTGACTCCATCCTCAACCCAAAAAGGCCCCACAAGCTCATCTTTGATGATACCAGCCCAAACCAGTACTCCACCTCCACCTTGCTGGCGTCTGAGTCGGACTGGAGCTCTCTGCCCTTTACCAATCCAGCCACAGGCCCATCCATCTGGCCCATCAAGACTCACTCTCATTTCATCAGTCCATAAAACCTTAGAAAAATCAGTCTTGAGATATTTCTTGGCTCAGTCTTGACGTTTCAGCTTGTGTGTCTTGTTCAGTGGTGGTCGTCTTTCAGCCTTTCTTACCTTGGCCATGTCTCTGAGTATTGCACACCTTGTGCTTTTGGGCACTCCAGTGATGTTGCAGCTCTGAAATATGGCCAAACTGGTGGCAAGTGGCACCTTGGCAGCTGCACGCTTGACTTTTCTCAGTTCATGGGCAGTTATTTTGCGCCTTGGTTTTTCCACACGCTTCTTGCGACCCTGTTGACTATTTTGAATGAAACGCTTGATTGTTAGATGATCACGCTTCAGAAGCGTTGCAATTTTAAGAGTGCTGCATCCCTCTGCAAGATATCTCACTATTTTTGACTTTTCTGAGCCTGTCAAGTCCTTCTTTTGACCCATTTTGCCAAAGGAAAGGAAGTTGCCTAATAATTATGCACACCTGATATAGGGTGTTGATGTCATTAGACCACACCCCTTCTCATTACAGAGATGCACATCACCTAATATGCTTAATTGGTAGTAGGCTTTCGAGCCTATACAGCTTGGAGTAAGACAACATGCATAAAGAGGATGATGTGGTCAAAATACTCATTTGCCTAATAATTCTGCACTCCCTGTATATTACACTTTTTGTGCGGCAAGGTAGCAAGAAATAGCTTTTTTGGCACCGTTTTTTTTTTTTGTTATTTACAACATTCATCTGAAAGGTTAGATCATGTGGTAATTTTATAGAGCAGGTTGTCACGGACGCGGCGATACCTAATATGTATACTTTTTTTTTAATGTAAGTTTTACACAATGATTTCATTTTTAAAACAAAAAAAATCATGTTTTAGTGTTTCCATAGTCTAAGAGCCATCGTTTTTTCAGTTTTTGGGCGATTATCTTGGGTAGGGTCTCATTTTTTGCGGGATGAGATGACGGTTTGATTGGCACTATTTTGGCGTACATGCAACTTTTTTGATCACTTTTATTATCTTTTTTGGGAAGTAAGGTGGGCAAAATTTCAATTTTCTCATAGTTTTTATTTTTTTATTTTTATGGAGTTCACCATGCAGGGAAAGTAACATGATCGTTTTATAGATCAAGTCGTTACGGACGCGGCGATACCAAACATGTGTAGGGAATTTAATTTTTTTCATTTTTAATTAGTGATAAATGTGTTTTTTGATTTTCACTTTTTTTTTCACTTTTTCTTACTTTTTTTTTTACCCAGACCCACTTGGTTCTTGAAGATCCAGTGGGTCTGATGTCTGTATAATACAGTACAGAACCCTATATAGGGTTCTGTACTGTATTTTACTTACACTGAACAGATCTATGCTTTTAGCATAGATCTGTTCAGCACCATGGACAGCAGGACGCAACTGTGGCCACAACTTCGCAGACGTGGAAGGGTAAGGACTGGGGCTTCGGGGGGCTGTCTGGGGGCTCTCTCCCTCTCCCATCGGGGGGCTGCAAAGGCACAGCAGCCCGCCGCTGGGAGAGGGAGGGAGCCGCATCTTACTGTTAACTCTTTCCATACCACGGTCCGTACGGACCACTGTATGGAAAGAGTTAAACGGCTGACATCCATTCACAGATGTCAGCTGTTTATACCAGGGTGTCAGCAATGTGCTGACACCCTGGTATAACCACTAGAAGCCAACGATTATTCGGCGGGAGGCGGGCGGGGGATCGCGATCCCGCCTGCCGCACCGCCCGCCTCCTGCACCGCCCACAACACCCCCCTGCACCTCCCACCAGGCTAAAATCATGCAGGGGTGCAGGGGGGGTGATAACTATAGATTTGTGCCACACTAAAGTTTCTGATCGCCACGGTCAGGGACCGCGGCGATCAGAAACAGCAGAAATCGCAACAAACCACAGGTCTGAATTGACCTGCGGTTTGCTGCGATCGCCGATACGGGGGGGTCATATGACCCCCCCAGGCGTTGTGACAGGATGCCGGCTGAATGATTAACCCCTGGGGTGCCACAATATCAATTTAAACTCATGATGTACCGGTACGTCATGGGTCCTTAAGGACTCAGGATCCATGCCGTACCGGTACGTCATGGGTCTCTAAGGGGTTAAGGCGGTTATCCCTAGGTTAGTGTTGTGCTTACCACGACTTATGCGTTGACAGCACAGGCTGTCCCTCCTTGGGCTTATCTGGGTACTGTTGTCAGACCACTGGGTGGCGGTCGTTGCTACCTCCTCTTCCTGATCCGATGCTAAAAATGGCTGCGCATCGGTAAGGTCTTGGAATGGATGGGAAAATACTTCCTCTGATTCCAGTGGAGAGGATATGGTGGTGGTTGTGGTGTTATCTTTGGGGTTGCACACAGCTAAGAGTGAAGAGTGTGCAGATAGAGAGGATGAGGAGGGTGCAGAAGGCTGAGTGAGCCACTCAACCAACTCTGGTGTATCCTTTGAGGTAATTACACACACCTTCTGCAACTTCCCACTTAGAGTCCGGCCTGCACCTGCTCGACCCCTACCACCACTGTGGAATGGCCTGCCTCTCCCTCTGACTGTCATTTTCAAAATGACCCTGGGACAAAAGTCCCTATAGAAGAGCAGTATTTGTGGAAGAAGGTATATCACACCCCTTCTTCGATCAGTTTTTTTGGGGGGCAACTAGTATATGACACCAGTTGAAATTATTTGTTTCAATAGCGTTTGTCACTCTGTGTAGCTACGTTAGTGCAGCAGAACCGCAAACAAATGCTGCACTACCCAAATGCACTATATGTAAAGTATATTATTGGTATATCACACTCCTGCATCAATCGATTTTTTTTTTTGGGGGGGGGGGGGCAACTGGTATATCACACCAGTTGAAATGGATGTTTCAAGAGCGTTTGCCCCTCTGTAAAGCTGCAGTATCGCAGCAGAACTGTACGCAACTGCTGCACAATACAAATGCACTATAATATACTTTCTATGTTAGAAAGTATATTATTGGTATTTCACACCCCTCTGAAAGTCAGAACTATCGATAGCACACCTATATCAGTCCTTAAAATGACTTTTGTGGCCCTATTATCTAGTGTTTGGTGTCCTAACAGTTTGTCCCTGCTCCACACAGCAACCTTTCCCTACACTTGCAAAAGACTGAATGTAAAATGGGGCCAGATCGGGTTTATTTATAAGGTCCATGTGCTGAATCGTCTTAATCTGCTGTCCTGTACCACCTGATAGATGTTTCATGGGTCAAAGTTCTTCACAATGTAAAATAATATGGCTTCGGCGAACATCGTCATATGTTCACCCCTTTAGCAAACCGCAAACGAGTAAAGTTCGCAGTGAAATGACAACCGGGCGAACCGCAAGTCCATCTCTAATGACAAGCACTTTCAGTGTTGCAGAAACCTTTTAATTGTATAATATTGAATAGGGAGAATGCAGGGACAGTGCAGGGAGATCATAAGGAGAGTTATTAGAAATTGTAGGGAGAGAATAGGAAGACTGCAAGGACAGTGCAGGTTGAGTGTAATCACTATGTGCATCTTGTTTGCTTGCTGCCACAATCCCAATTAATATGTTAATTTATGTATAGAATTACTGTGCTGCAGTATTAGAGGGAGGTCTAATATATCGCCATCTGCATCCTGTTGAACTGCTGATACATTTGCAGTTAATCTCTTTTTTTATATATAGAATTACTGTGCCGCAGTATTAAAGGGCGGTCTGATTTATTGTTGTGTGAATCTTATTGAACTGCTGACACATTCTGGAGTTAATCTATTATATATATATATATATATATATATATATATATATATATATATAATTACTGTGCCTCAGTTCTAACGGGTGGTCTAATATATTGCTGTGTGCATCTTGTTCAACTGCTGCAACATTCATAGTTAACCTGTTACATTATTGGTACAGTTGCTGTACACTATGGCCAACAGACA
Source organism: Bufo gargarizans (assembly GCF_014858855.1). Classification (NCBI taxonomy): domain Eukaryota; kingdom Metazoa; phylum Chordata; class Amphibia; order Anura; family Bufonidae; genus Bufo; species Bufo gargarizans. Next base: position 197,421,660 of record NC_058080.1, read on the forward strand.
ATTGCCTGCTGCATCTCCCACTGGCCCCTCTCCAGCAGTCATGGCTCGTCAAGGTCAGCAGTAGTGATGAGCGGCAGGGTATCATATTAAAATTCGTTATATTTCGTGAATATTTTGTAATATTCATCGAATATTCGCGAAATCGAATATTCGTTGTGTTTTTTATTTTATTTTTTTACTCGTAAATGAATATTACGTGATCAATACAGGTGTACAGGCGTATTCATTTTTTAAAAATTTGTCATTTTTTCCATCTGAACACAATTCCTCCCTGTTTCTTGATCGTGGGCCAATAAGTCATAGGCCCACAAACAACTTAAGCAAGGAGGAATCATAACTTCAGATGGAAAAAAATTATGAATATTCAAAAAAACTAATATATAGCACTATATCCAATATAGTGCTATATATACGTATAAGAATATTCATCATTTTTTTCCAGCTGAGGTGAACAGTGTTCACTTCAGATGGAAAAAAAATACGAATATTCTAAAATACGAATATATAGTACTATATTGAATATAGTGCTATATATTTGTTTTTTATAACATTCTTAATTTTTTTCCATCTAAAGTAATGATTAGCAAATTATTGAAGTGGCGATATTCGAGTCAGCAGACGGAAGCTGGTGTCCCTTCCCATCAATTCAATGTTATCTATAGCAGTGTTTCCCAACCAGTGTGCCTCCAGCTGTTGCAAAACTACAACTCCCAGCATGCCTGGACAGCCTTTGGCTGTGCGGGCATGCTGGGAGTTGTAGTTTTGCAACAGCTGGAGGCACACTGGTTGGGAAACACTGATCTATAGCTCCTGTTGCTCCTCCTTCTCCTCGTTACTTATTTAACCACTTCAACCCTGCTAGCTGAAACCCCCTTAATGACCAGGCCACTTTTTACACATCTGCACTACACTACTTTCACCGTTTATTGCTCGATCATGCAACTTACCACCCAAATTAATTTTACCTCCTTTTCTTCTCACTAATAGAGGTTTCATTTGGTGGTATTTCATTGCTGCTGACATTTTTACTTTTTTTGTTATTAATCAAAATTCAATGATTTTTTTGCAAAAAAATGAAATTTTTCACTTTCAGCTGTAAATTTTTGCAAAAAAAACGACATCCATATATAAATTTTTTGCTAAATTTATTGTTCTACATGTCTTTGATAAAAAAAAAATGTTGGGGCAAAAAGAAAATGGTTTGGGTAAAAGTTATAGCGTTTACAAACTATGGTACAAAAATGTGAATTTCCGCTTTTTGAAGCAGCTCTGACTTTCTGAGCAACTGTCATGTTTCCTGAGGTTCTACAATGCCCAGACAGTAGAAAAACCCCACAAATGACCCCATTTCGGAAAGTAGACACCCTAAGGTATTCGCTGATGGGCATAGTGAGTTCATAGAACTTTTTATTTTTTGTCACAAGTTAGCGGAAAATGATGATTTTTTTTTTTCTTACAAAGTCTCATATTCCACTAACTTGTGACAAAAAATAAAAACTTCCATGAACTCACTATGCCCATCACAAAATACCTTGGGGTGTCTTCTTTCCAAAATGGGGTCACTTGTGGGGTAGTTATACTGCCCTGGCATTCTAGGGGCCCTAATGTGTGGTAAGTAGTTTGAAATCAAAATGTGTAAAAAATGACCGGTGAAATCCTAAAGGTGCTCTTTGGAATATGTGCCCCTTTGCCCACCTAGGCTGCAAAAAAGTGTGACACATCTGGTATCGCCGTACTCAGGAGAAGTTGAGGAATGTGTTTTGGGGTGTCCTTTTACATATACCCATGTTGGGTGAGAGAAATATCTTGGCAAAAGATAACTTTTCCAATTTCTTTATACAAAGTTGGCATTTGACCAAGATATTTATCTCACCCAGCATGGGTATATGTAAAATGACACCAAAACACATTGCCCAACTTCACCTGAGTACGGCGATACCAGATGTGTGACACTTTTTTGCAGCCTAGATGCGCAAAGCGGCCCAAATTCCTTTTAGGAGGGCATTTTTAGACATTTGGATCCCAGACTTCTTCTCACGCTTTCGGGACCCTAAAAAGCCAGGGCAGTATAAATGCCCCTTATGTGACCCCATTTTGGAAATAAGACACCCCAAGGTATTCAATGAGGGGCATGGCGAGTTCATAGAATTTTTCTTTTGTTGGCACAAGTTAGCGGAAATTTTTTTTTTTTGTATTTTCTCACAAAGTCTCCCTTTCCGCTAACTTGGGACAAAAATGTCAATCTTTCATGGACTCAATATGCCCCTCACGGAATACCTTAGGGTGTATTCTTCCCGAAATGGGGTCACATGTGGGGTATTTATACTGCCCTGGCATTTTAGGGGCCCTAAAGCGTGAGAAGAAGTCTGGAATATAAATGTCTAAAAAATTGTACGCATTTGGATTCCGTGAGGGGTATTCACCATACCCCTCACGGAATCCAAATGCATAAAATTTTTTAGACATTTATATTCCAGACTTTTATTTTTTGACACAAGTTAGTGGAATATGAGACTTGACAGGGGGGTGATCAGGGAGTCTATATGGGGTGATCACCCCCCTGTCATTGATCACCCCCCTGTCATTGATCTTCCCCCTGTAAGGCTCCATTCAGACGTCTGTATGATTTTTACGGATCCACCGATACATGGATCGGATCGGCAAAACGCATACGGACGTCTGAATGGAGCCTTAGAGGGGGGTGATCAATGACAGGGGGGTGATCAATGACAGGGGGTGATCAGGGAGTGTATATGAGGTGATCACCCCCCTGTCATTGATCACCCCCCTGTAAGGCTCCATTCAGACGTCTGTATGATTTTTACGGATCCACGGATACATGGATCGGATCCGCAAAACGCATACGGACGTCTGAATGGAGCCTTACAGGGGGGTGATCAATGACAGGGGGGTGATCAACGACAGGGGGTGAGTTTTTTTGGGGGGCAACTAGTATATGACACCAGTTGAAATTATTTGTTTCAATAGCGTTTGTCACTCTGTGTAGCTACGTTAGTGCAGCAGAACCGCAAACAAATGCTGCACTACCCAAATGCACTATATGTAAAGTATATTATTGGTATATCACACTCCTGCATCAATCGATTTTTTTTTTTGGGGGGGGGGGGCAACTGGTATATCACACCAGTTGAAATGGATGTTTCAAGAGCGTTTGCCCCTCTGTAAAGCTGCAGTATCGCAGCAGAACTGTACGCAACTGCTGCACAATACAAATGCACTATAATATACTTTCTATGTTAGAAAGTATATTATTGGTATTTCACACCCCTCTGAAAGTCAGAACTATCGATAGCACACCTATATCAGTCCTTAAAATGACTTTTGTGGCCCTATTATCTAGTGTTTGGTGTCCTAACAGTTTGTCCCTGCTCCACACAGCAACCTTTCCCTACACTTGCAAAAGACTGAATGTAAAATGGGGCCAGATCGGGTTTATTTATAAGGTCCATGTGCTGAATCGTCTTAATCTGCTGTCCTGTACCACCTGATAGATGTTTCATGGGTCAAAGTTCTTCACAATGTAAAATAATATGGCTTCGGCGAACATCGTCATATGTTCACCCCTTTAGCAAACCGCAAACGAGTAAAGTTCGCAGTGAAATGACAACCGGGCGAACCGCAAGTCCATCTCTAATGACAAGCACTTTCAGTGTTGCAGAAACCTTTTAATTGTATAATATTGAATAGGGAGAATGCAGGGACAGTGCAGGGAGATCATAAGGAGAGTTATTAGAAATTGTAGGGAGAGAATAGGAAGACTGCAAGGACAGTGCAGGTTGAGTGTAATCACTATGTGCATCTTGTTTGCTTGCTGCCACAATCCCAATTAATATGTTAATTTATGTATAGAATTACTGTGCTGCAGTATTAGAGGGAGGTCTAATATATCGCCATCTGCATCCTGTTGAACTGCTGATACATTTGCAGTTAATCTCTTTTTTTATATATAGAATTACTGTGCCGCAGTATTAAAGGGCGGTCTGATTTATTGTTGTGTGAATCTTATTGAACTGCTGACACATTCTGGAGTTAATCTATTATATATATATATATATATATATATATATATAATTACTGTGCCTCAGTTCTAACGGGTGGTCTAATATATTGCTGTGTGCATCTTGTTCAACTGCTGCAACATTCATAGTTAACCTGTTACATTATTGGTACAGTTGCTGTACACTATGGCCAACAGACAATTGCCTGCTGCATCTCCCACTGGCCCCTCTCCAGCAGTCATGGCTCGTCAAGGTCAGCAGTAGTGATGAGCGGCAGGGTATCATATTAAAATTCGTTATATTTCGTGAATATTTTGTAATATTCATCGAATATTCGCGAAATCGAATATTCGTTGTGTTTTTTATTTTATTTTTTTACTCGTAAATGAATATTACGTGATCAATACAGGTGTACAGGCGTATTCATTTTTTAAAAATTTGTCATTTTTTCCATCTGAACACAATTCCTCCCTGTTTCTTGATCGTGGGCCAATAAGTCATAGGCCCACAAACAACTTAAGCAAGGAGGAATCATAACTTCAGATGGAAAAAAATTATGAATATTCAAAAAAACTAATATATAGCACTATATCCAATATAGTGCTATATATACGTATAAGAATATTCATCATTTTTTTCCAGCTGAGGTGAACAGTGTTCACTTCAGATGGAAAAAAAATACGAATATTCTAAAATACGAATATATAGTACTATATTGAATATAGTGCTATATATTTGTTTTTTATAACATTCTTAATTTTTTTCCATCTAAAGTAATGATTAGCAAATTATTGAAGTGGCGATATTCGAGTCAGCAGACGGAAGCTGGTGTCCCTTCCCATCAATTCAATGTTATCTATAGCAGTGTTTCCCAACCAGTGTGCCTCCAGCTGTTGCAAAACTACAACTCCCAGCATGCCTGGACAGCCTTTGGCTGTGCGGGCATGCTGGGAGTTGTAGTTTTGCAACAGCTGGAGGCACACTGGTTGGGAAACACTGATCTATAGCTCCTGTTGCTCCTCCTTCTCCTCGTTACTTATTTAACCACTTCAACCCTGCTAGCTGAAACCCCCTTAATGACCAGGCCACTTTTTACACATCTGCACTACACTACTTTCACCGTTTATTGCTCGATCATGCAACTTACCACCCAAATTAATTTTACCTCCTTTTCTTCTCACTAATAGAGGTTTCATTTGGTGGTATTTCATTGCTGCTGACATTTTTACTTTTTTTGTTATTAATCAAAATTCAATGATTTTTTTGCAAAAAAATGAAATTTTTCACTTTCAGCTGTAAATTTTTGCAAAAAAAACGACATCCATATATAATTTTTTGCTAAATTTATTGTTCTACATGTCTTTGATAAAAAAAAAATGTTGGGGCAAAAAGAAAATGGTTTGGGTAAAAGTTATAGCGTTTACAAACTATGGTACAAAAATGTGAATTTCCGCTTTTTGAAGCAGCTCTGACTTTCTGAGCAACTGTCATGTTTCCTGAGGTTCTACAATGCCCAGACAGTAGAAAAACCCCACAAATGACCCCATTTCGGAAAGTAGACACCCTAAGGTATTCGCTGATGGGCATAGTGAGTTCATAGAACTTTTTATTTTTTGTCACAAGTTAGCGGAAAATGATGATTTTTTTTTTTTCTTACAAAGTCTCATATTCCACTAACTTGTGACAAAAAATAAAAACTTCCATGAACTCACTATGCCCATCACAAAATACCTTGGGGTGTCTTCTTTCCAAAATGGGGTCACTTGTGGGGTAGTTATACTGCCCTGGCATTCTAGGGGCCCTAATGTGTGGTAAGTAGTTTGAAATCAAAATGTGTAAAAAATGACCGGTGAAATCCTAAAGGTGCTCTTTGGAATATGTGCCCCTTTGCCCACCTAGGCTGCAAAAAAGTGTGACACATCTGGTATCGCCGTACTCAGGAGAAGTTGAGGAATGTGTTTTGGGGTGTCCTTTTACATATACCCATGTTGGGTGAGAGAAATATCTTGGCAAAAGATAACTTTTCCAATTTCTTTATACAAAGTTGGCATTTGACCAAGATATTTATCTCACCCAGCATGGGTATATGTAAAATGACACCAAAACACATTGCCCAACTTCACCTGAGTACGGCGATACCAGATGTGTGACACTTTTTTGCAGCCTAGATGCGCAAAGCGGCCCAAATTCCTTTTAGGAGGGCATTTTTAGACATTTGGATCCCAGACTTCTTCTCACGCTTTCGGGACCCTAAAAAGCCAGGGCAGTATAAATGCCCCTTATGTGACCCCATTTTGGAAATAAGACACCCCAAGGTATTCAATGAGGGGCATGGCGAGTTCATAGAATTTTTCTTTTGTTGGCACAAGTTAGCGGAAATTTTTTTTTTTTTGTATTTTCTCACAAAGTCTCCCTTTCCGCTAACTTGGGACAAAAATGTCAATCTTTCATGGACTCAATATGCCCCTCACGGAATACCTTAGGGTGTATTCTTCCCGAAATGGGGTCACATGTGGGGTATTTATACTGCCCTGGCATTTTAGGGGCCCTAAAGCGTGAGAAGAAGTCTGGAATATAAATGTCTAAAAAATTGTACGCATTTGGATTCCGTGAGGGGTATTCACCATACCCCTCACGGAATCCAAATGCATAAAATTTTTTAGACATTTATATTCCAGACTTTTATTTTTTGACACAAGTTAGTGGAATATGAGACTTGACAGGGGGGTGATCAGGGAGTCTATATGGGGTGATCACCCCCCTGTCATTGATCACCCCCCTGTCATTGATCTTCCCCCTGTAAGGCTCCATTCAGACGTCTGTATGATTTTTACGGATCCACCGATACATGGATCGGATCGGCAAAACGCATACGGACGTCTGAATGGAGCCTTAGAGGGGGGTGATCAATGACAGGGGGGTGATCAATGACAGGGGGTGATCAGGGAGTGTATATGAGGTGATCACCCCCCTGTCATTGATCACCCCCCTGTAAGGCTCCATTCAGACGTCTGTATGATTTTTACGGATCCACGGATACATGGATCGGATCCGCAAAACGCATACGGACGTCTGAATGGAGCCTTACAGGGGGGTGATCAATGACAGGGGGGTGATCAACGACAGGGGGTGATCGAAAGAGTATATGAGGTGATCACCCCCCTGTCAATGATCACCCCCCTGTAAGGCTTCATTCAGACGTCCGGATGCGTTTTGCGGATCCGATCCATGTATCCGTGGATCCGTAAAAATCATACGGACATCTGAATGGAGCCTTACAGGGGGGGTGATCAATGACAGGGGGGTGATCAATAACAGGGGGTGATCAGGGAATCTATATGGGGGATCACCCGCCTGTCAATGATCACCCCCCTGTAAGGCTCCATTCAGACGTCCGTATGTGTTTTGCGGATCCGATCCATGTATCCGTGGATCCGTAAAAATCATACGGACATCTGAATGGAGCCTTACAGGGGGGTGATCAATGACAGGGGGGTGATCAATGACAGGGGTTGATCAGAGAATCTATATGGGTGATCACCCGCCTGTCATAGATCACCCGCCTGTAAGGCTCCATTCAGACGTCCGTATGTGTTTTGCATATCCGATCCATGTATCCGTGGATCCGTAAAAATCATACGGACATCTGAATGGAGCCTTACAGGGGGGTGATCAATGACAGGGGGGTGATCAATGACAGGGGGTGATCAGGGAATCTATATGGGTGATCACCCGCCTGTCATTGATCACCCCCCTGTAAGGCTCCATTCAGACGTCCGTATGTGTTTTGCGGATCCGATCCATGTATCAGTGGATCCGTAAAAATCATACGGACATCTGAATAGAGCCTTACAGGGGGGTGATCAATGACAGGGGGGTGATCAATGACAGGGGGTGATCAGGGAATCTATATGGGTGAACACCTGCCTGTCATTGATCACCCCCCTGTAAGGCTCCATTCAGACGTCCGTATGTGTTTTGCGGATCCGATCCATGTATCCGTGGATCCGTAAAAATCATACGGACATCTGAATGGAGCCTTACAGGGGGGTGATCAATGACAGGGGTTGATCAGAGAATCTATATGGGTGATCACCCGTCTGTCATAGATCACCCCCCTGTAAGGCTCCATTCAGACATCCGTATGTGTTTTGCGGATCCGATCCATGTATCCGTGGATAAGTAAAAATCATACGGACGTCTGAACGGAGCCTGACAGGGGGGTGATCAATGACAGGGGGGTGATCAGGGAGTCTATATGGGGTGATCAGGGGTTCATAAGGGGTTAATAAGTGACAGGGGGGGTGTAGTGTAGTGTTTTGTGGTACTTTACACAGCTACCTGTGTCCTCTGGTGGTCGATCCAAACAAAAGGGACCACCAGAGGACCAGGTAGCAGGTATATTAGACGCTGTTATCAAAACAGCGTCTAATATACCTGTTAGGGGTTAAAAAAATCACATCTCCAGCCTGCCAGCGAGCGATCGCCGCTGGCAGGCTGGAGATCCACTCGCTTACCTTCAGTTCCTGTGAACGTGCGCGTATATGCGTCGAGCTGCCGCCTCCGGACCGCAGATCTGCGTTAGGCGGTCCGGAGGCGGTTAAACAGCAATCGATCACTGAGGTGATTGCAAAAAGACAACAGTATGCATGCACTTATCCAACAGCGCAGAAGCTGAACATGCACCTGGGCAAGTGGTATGTAGTAGAACAGTGATGGCTAACCTTGGCACTCCAGCTGTGGCAAAACTACAACTCCCAAGATGCCCCGTTTGCTTGGCTGCTCTCAGAACTCTATAGAAATAAATGGACCATGCTGGGAGTCGTAGTTTCACCACAGCTGGAGTGCCAAGGTTAGCCATCACTGTAGTAGAATATAGAAATCATTCTTTTTTTTATGCACTCTTAGAGGGCCAAGTCTCATTGATGACCATCCTCATATTTTGCTGGCTTTACCGCTTCCAAATCATCCTTTGCAGTCTCCATGTCCGATAAAAATCAGCAAGATGCAGAGAGGAGGAGCTGGATATTCCTGATGACATATTATTGGTATTAGATAATGTGGAAAAAAGTGGTAAAGCAGATACCAGAAGAAGGGTTCTTTGAAGTGTAGGGAAAGAGAAATGAGTTTTCAACTAGGGAGAGGAATGGCGGTGGGAGAGACTTTTTTCTTGCCCCATGACCATTTTCTCTCCTCTTTTAACAGTTTGTTGGATCCAACTGACGTCACCTGCTGCACCACGAGGTACTTTTCATATGTATTTTTTTTTAGGATGCAAGAGTTAAAAGTAAATATAACTTTGATTATTAGGTTAACATGTTTGTAGTGGTCAACAATTGTGCCCATGTGGCCCCTTTATGGAATTCTCATTCAAGGAGATTTTAGGAGATTGTAGTCCACAACAGCAATAACTTGCATATTGTGCCACACACCTAACCAGCCAATCCCTATACCAGCAACAGCTCCTCTTTAGCCAACATATATGACAGCTACTAGTTTTTAGGTTCCTGTTCCTTACAGCAATAATCCTGCGGCAATGTGTGGTTCATCTACCATGTTCAGCCGATCTGGTATTAACCGTAATGCATGTTTAAAGCAAAATGCCATCCGGTTCATAGTATATATTTGTATAGTTTTCGATTTTACACTTAAAATACGGAAATCATTATTATTTTTTTTAAAGGGATTAATGTTTACAGTGTTAAAAAATGATTTCTGTTAATTGAGTAGTTTTCCATTTGACAGATCCATTTACAATTTTAATGTGTACATTTTTATATTTATTCGCAATCTGTTTTTGAAAGTTCTTCACCGTTTCTATTGTTTTCAGAGCATATAGTACAGGCCCATTTTTGTTTTTGCATTTTTGTTTTTGCATCCCAACGTTTCAATAGCCATAACTTTTTTAATAATTCTTTATTTTCAGAATTTTTTCAGTAGAGAGACAAACATACATCGACCTGAAGGTCTTACTTTGAGATCGATAGATAAACAGCTACATTTTTTCAGGTATAACAAACAATGAGTACACAAAGCGATGTTATAATCATTTGTATACTAGTAGCCCGCTGTGTGGAAGGAGACGTAAAGCCGAGCATGAGGCCCGAGCAGCCGCTCCCACAGCCGTGTAGCCATGAGCCCGACTACCCAAGCCCACACCTACAGTTTATAGTCGGGCGAGTAAACATCTAGTATATGTACTAATAAACAAAAACCTTCATATGAAAGTTAAAATCAAGTACTTTGAGCAAAAGAATTGGGGGAGGGAGAGAAGAAAGAAGAAGAAGAAAAAAGAAGAATAGGGGGGGGGGCATATACCGCTGGCTAAGAACCAATAAGCCGCTTTGGTATCTCAGGCACCTAATGAATGTACATCCTAATGATGCTATAATGAGCAATAACCATGCCCGTTACTTCAAGCCATCTCTAAAGCGAGTTCACTGCACTCACCCTCGACCAGATTCTTCCAAGGTTGCCAAGTTTTCCAATATTTCTCATGGCTTCTGTTAATCCAGCTCGTCATTTCCTCGAATTGGCATATTTGGTTTACTTTGGCTTTCCATTCCTGTAATGAGGGAGTATTGGCGCTTCTCCAGTGTAGGGGTATAATAGCCTTTGCAGCCGAGATAAGGTGGGTCACCAAATTGCGTTTGGACGGCTTATATAGAACAGATGGTAGAGAGAAAAGAACCATCTCCAAGGTAACCTTGAGCTCAGGAGTAGAAACTTTGTTAATTATCTTAGCGACATTTTCCCAGAGGGGTTTAATGAGAGGGCAGGACCACCATATGTGAGATAATGATCCCACATCCTCACCACACCTCCAGCACAACCGATCGGGGGCCAGACCACACTTATGTAAGAACTCAGGGGTTCTGTACCATCTCGATAAAAGCTTGAAATGGTTTTCCTGTAGGCGTATACATGGTGAAGTTCCATGTGAAAAGGCTAAAACCCTCTTAAGATCCAGATCCGAGAGGGTAGTATCAAGCTCTCTCTCCCATTCCCTGATGTACAGAGGTTTTTTCACCTCGCCCTCGGCTCCTACCAAAGCATAGAGAGCCATAACTTTTTTAAATGTTACATTCATATGGCCATATGAAGGCTTAATTTTTGAGGGATAAGTTGTACTATTTAGGAGTACTATTCAATGTACCATATCTGCTATTGGAAAATGGGGGGGGGGGGGGTTTGTGGAATTGTGATGATATTAAAACTATTGTTAGGAGTAGGCAACCCCTTCCTTTACAATCCTGTAGGGGGTCATCACCTATTCTATGTTCTTTCCAGAGACATGTCAGGAGAGTGTAGCAATAAAAAAAACAGTAAGATGGAACAACTTCACAGAAACCAGAGAGCCCTATCATAAAATGTGAAGATGTCACGTACCAGCTATATGCAGACCAGAACCGATAGAGGGGTCAGGAAAAGGTTAGTGTCCTTTCCACTGAGGTCACACAGGAAACCCCTATTTTGAAATATACATCAAATAAATACGTGGACAAATCCGTATTTGAGGCACATGCTTCCTCCTGAGAACTCAGGCCATGTATACGCTTCCATGGCATAAAAAAATAGATTCCAGCTAAGTAACAGGGAGCAATTAGATAACTTCAGCTATCCTGCTATTACCTCTGCCATGTTTACTACGCACGTATGCGGGACATTCAGACGGAGTGGATGGAGGTAATATGAAAATTGCAAGGGGGAATACCCAAAAAGATATTTCAATACAAAGAGTTTGAGGCAGACTTGGTTTCCAGCAACTGGTCATAAAAGGACATTACCATACTTCTTGGCCTCCTCTGACATCACAGATGGGGGAACTATGGGTGTAAGATACCGACCCTTTTTAACACATGTCGGGAGAAAAGCAAACTTTGTTTGGGGATCACTAGTTTGACGTATTGTCCAATATTTCTGCTTCCCCAGGCAACCTGACTTAACCGTTGTGCAGCGTATTAAGTTCTGTTTTTAACCCTGTCAGAATATTTATGCTGTCTATGATTAACAGTCTATATTATTTATGTAAATAAATTAGAATCTGTAATGAAGGAGATTCTAATATATTATCATAAATACAAAGCTAAAACAAGCTTGTGATCTGCGCTAAGTTAGACGACAAAAAGAAGACGGTGGTAAATAAAAATATATATTTATGAAATAATAATACAGTGCAAATTAACACATATAGAAAAATTGGTGACAAATGAAATGCAATCATTGATATGCAAAATATTAATAAAGTCAAAATAATCACATGCCGCTGCAAGATGCTGTGGTAGCCATGCTGGTTCAGTATGCCTTCAATTTTGAATAAATCCCCAACAGTGTCACCAGCAAAGCACCCCCATACCATCGCACTTCCTCCTCCATGCTTCACGGTGGGAACCAGGCATGTAGAGTCCATCCAGTCACCTTTTCTGCGTCGCACCAAGACACGGTGGTTGGAACCAAAGATCTCAAATTTGGACTCACCAGGCCAAAGCACAGATTTCCACTGGTCTAATGTCCATTCCTTGTGTTCTTTAGCCCAAACAAGTCTCTTCTGCTTGTCGCCTGTCCTTAGCAGTGGTTTCCTAGCAGATATTCTACCATGAAGGCCTGATTCACACAGTCTCCTCTTAACAGTTGTTTTAGAGATGTGTCTGCTGCTTGAACTCTGTGTGGCATTAACCTGGTCTCGAATCTGAGATGCTGTTAACCTGCAATTTCTGAGGCTGGTGACTCGGATGAACTTATCCTCCGCAGCAGAGGTGACTCTTGGTCTTCCTTTCCTTGGGCGGTCCGCATGTGAGCCAGTTTCTTTGTAGCGCTTGATGGTTTTTGTGACTGCACTTGGGGACACTTTTAAAGTTTTCCCAATTTTTCGGACGGACTGATCTTCATTTCTTAAAGTAATGATGGCCACTCGTTTTTCTTTACTTAGCTTCTTTTTTCTTGCCATAATACAAATTCTAACAGTCTATTCAGTAGGACTATCAGCTGTGTATTCACCTGACTTCTCCACAACGCAACTGATGGTCCCAACTGTCATGGAACCATGAACCAGACGTACAACAAGAGATAAGTGGAAATAAGAAGGCTTTATTGAAAATCAAGCTGTAAGCAAAAGTCCAAATGGATGGCTAAACCGAAACAGGGTCTTGCGTAGCCAGAGGTCAGGAACCAGAAGGGTAGTCAGACGAAGCCTGGATCAGGAACCAGCAGGGTAGTCAGACGAAGCCAGGATCAGGAACCAGCGGGGTAGTCAGACGAGCCCAGGATCAGGAACCAGAAGCAGCAGCAGTCTTAGAAGCATGTGAACACAGGAGGACCAAGCAAGGAACTGAAGCCACAGACCTCCTATATATATGAGCTAGGCATCCAGCTCCTCCCAGTGGGAAGGAGAAGCCGCAGGGTGGGAGGCTACAAGAAACCCAGAAACCAAGATGGCCGCCAGCACATGTCAAACGAAGGAGAACAGCAAGAAGGTAAGACCATGACAGTACCTCCCCCTCAAAGGCCCCTCCTCCACGGAGTAAGGAACGGTTTCTGAGGGAAGCGTGCGTGGAAGGCTCGGAGCAAAGCAGGATCATGGACATCTGCGGAGGGAACCCAGGAACGCTCCTCTGGACCATAACCACGCCAATGGACCAAAAACTGCAACCGACCGCGGACCAGGCGTGAGTCCAGGATATTGCTCACCTCATATTCCTCACGATTGCCCACTTGGACCGGACGGGGCCGAGGAACCGAGGAAGTGAAACGATTACACACCAATGGCTTCAACAGGGAGACATGAAACACGTTGGAGATCCGCATGCCAGGAGGAAGCGCAAGGGCATAGGCTACCGGGTTTACCCTGCGAAGCACTCGGAAGGGACCGACAAAGCGAGGCGCCAGCTTGGGAGTGGGCACTCGAAGGTTGAGGTTGCGGGTGGACAACCATACACGGTCTCCGACCTGGTAGGAAGGAGCGGGCGCTCGTCTGCGATCAGCCTGGAGTCTCTGGCGCTGCGCAGAGACCTCAAGGGACCTCTGGATCTGTACCCAAGAAGCACGTAGGACGGAAAGGTGATCCTCCACAGCCGGAATATCCTGGGGAGAGAATACCTCCGGTAACACGGCAGGTTGGAACCCATAATTGGCCATGAAGGGAGACGTCCCAGAGGAAGAGTTCACCGCCGTGTTCCTGGCAAACTCAGCCCAAGGCAGGAGGTCAACCCAATTGTCTTGGTGATCGGAGACATAGCAACGAAGGAATTGCTCCAAGGCCTGATTGGATCGTTCTGCGGCCCCATTGGACTGAGGGTGGTAGGCCGAGGAGAAAGAGAGATGAATCCCCAACTGGGAGCAAAAGGCGCGCCAGAACCTGGACACAAACTGACTCCCCCGATCCGACACAATCTCCTTGGGCAAACCGTGCAACCAAAAGACCTCCCTGGCGAAAATCGTGGCCAACTCTTGTGCAGAGGGTAACTTCTTGAGAGGAACACAGTGGCACATTTTGGAAAACCGATCCACAATCATGAGAATGACCGTATGGCCTCGGGATGCAGGGAGGTCCACAATGAAATCCATCCCCAGGTGTGACCATGGGCGCTCCCCGGTGGCTATGGGTTGTAAAAGGCCCAACGGAAGGTGCCGAGGGGACTTACTCTGGGCACAAACGGAGCATGCCGCTACATATGCGGCGATGTCGGAACGTAGAGAAGGCCACCAGAACAGACGTGAAACAGCCCAGGACAGCTGATTCTTTCCAGGATGCCCCGCGGCCTTGGAGTTATGGTAGGTTCGCAACAACCGAGTGCGCAACTCCTCAGGCACAAAACATCTGCCGTTGGGTCTCCCAGAGGGAGCACCAGATTGAGCCGCCAAAATCTGCTCACCCAGGGGAGAGGTCAGGCTGGTGCGAATGGCGGCCAGGATCTGATTCGGAGGTATGACCGAAGTCGGAATCGACTCCTCCCCGGACAGCTCGGAGTACTGCCGTGATAAGGCATCCGCTCTGATGTTCTTGGAACCGGGTAGGTAGGAGACCATGTAATTAAAACGTGACAAGAACAGAGCCCATCTGGCCTGACGTGGTGTCAATCTCTTGGCCTCAGAAAGGTAGGTCAGATTCTTGTGGTCCGTCAGGATGAGAACCGGAGCCACCGAACCCTCGAGCAAGTGCCTCCATTCTTTAAGGGCCTGCACGATGGCCAATAACTCCCTGTCACCAATCTGATAGTTGCACTCCGCGGAAGACAGTTTCCGGGAGTAAAACCCACAAGGAAGCAGAGGACCCTCTGGTGTTCTACGCTGAGACAGAAGGGCGCCTACTCCCGTCTCAGACGCGTCCACCTCGAGGACAAAGGGCAACCCAGGGTTGGGATGCGACAGAATCGGAGCCGTCACAAAGGCGGACTTTAGAGCCTCAAAAGCTCGGATGGCCTCGAGCGGCCAGACCTGGAAATTACTGCCCTTCCTGGTCAGATCCGTGAGAGGCTTGGCTAGCATAGAAAAGTCCCTGATGAACTTCCGATAATAATTGGCGAAGCCCAAAAAGCGCTGCAGGGCACGGAGACCACTGGGCTGGGGCCACTGTAAGACAGCCGAAACCTTCTCAGGATCCATGGAGAACCCCTCAGCGGAAATGATGTAACCTAAGAAGGTTACCTGGGATCGGTGAAATTCGCATTTCTCAAGCTTACCAAACAGCCTGTTCTCTCGTAACCGTTGCAACACTCGTCTGACATCCATAATGTGGGCCTCCATGGATTCAGAATATACCAAGATGTCATCCAAATAGACCACCACACACTGCTGCAACAGGTCACGGAAAACATCGTTGATGAATTCCTGGAAGACTGCGGGCGCATTGCACAACCCAAAGGGCATAACCAAGGATTCATAATTACCGGTCCTGGTGTTAAACGCGGTCTTCCACTCATCGCCCGCCTTGATCCTTACCAGGTTATATGCCGCCCTCAGGTCGAGTTTGGTAAAGACCGTGGCCCCTTTGAGGCGATCGAACAGCTCGGAAATCAAGGGTATCGGGTAAGCGTTCTTGATCGTGATGCGATTGAGACCCCTGTAATCGATGCAAGGCCTCAACTCACCGCCCTTCTTTTTCACAAAGAAAAATCCAGCCCCTGCCGGGGACGAGGATTTGCGAATGTGTCCGCGTGAAAGCGCCTCCCTCACGTACTCCTCCATGGCCTCATTCTCCGCTACCAACAGTGGATAGACTTTGCCACGAGGAGGAACGGCACCAGATTGTAACTCTATGGCACAATCGTATGGGCGGTGCGGAGGTAGGGCAACCGCGCGCACCTTATCGAATACATCCCGGTACTCTTCGTATTCAGGAGGCAACAGAGAGTCCGAGGAAGTACACAGCAACTTGACAGGCCCATGGATGCAACTAGCCCCACACTGCGGTGACCACGAGAGGATCTCGGCCGATCTCCAATCGAAAGTCGGATTATGCTTCTGGAGCCAGGGGTACCTCAAGACCACCGAGTAGTGTGGAGACGAAATCACCTGGAGACAGACCGACTCTCTGTGAACGGCACCAATGGCTATCCCCACTGGAAGGGTCTCATGAGTCACGTGTGGCGGCAGAAGGGGTCTGCCGTCTATCGCCTCAAGAGCCAGTGGGGAACCTCGAGGCTGCAGAGGAATGGAATTGGCGGCAGCGAACACACTATCAATGAACAAACCACCAGCACCAGAGTCCACCAACGCCTGGGTCGTCACCGAGCCCCCGACCCAGGAGAGGACAACAGTGATCAGTGGTTTGTCAACACGGGAAACCGGGGACGAGGAGACTCCACCCAAGATCTGCCCCCGACAGGATCTCAGGTGCGAGCGTTTCCCGGACGGTTCGGACATGCCAACCGAAAATGCCCACCGAGACCACAGTACATGCATCGGCCCTCGCGTCTCCGGAGTACCCCCTCCCCCTCGGACAGGCGAGCAAACCCCAGCTGCATGGGTTCACCCCCAGACAAGTCATCCCCAGGAGGCGTGGGAGGAGAGGGAGGCACGGGTGGGACAGCAAACGTAGACGCCAATCTGTTAGAAGGCCTCCGCAGGCTCTCCTTAAAGGAAGGTCTCTCCCTGAGTCTGGTGTCAATCAAAATCAGGAAAGAAATAAGAGACTCGAGCTCCACTGGTAGGTCCTTAGCTGCAACCTCATCCTTCAAGGCATCCGAGAGACCATGAGAGAAAGCAGCGACCAGAGCCTCATTATTCCAGCCCACCTCTGCTGCCAGGGTACGAAACTCAATGGCGTATTCAGCTACGGATCGTGAACCCTGTCTGATGGACATAAGGAGCTTCGCAGCAGAGGCCGCACGAGCCGGCACATCGAATACCTTCCGAAGAGAAGCAACAAAACCGGAAAACTCGGCAACCACTGGATTGTTGTTCTCCCATAAAGGGCTGGCCCAGGCCAAGGCCTTGTCCGAGAGCAGCGAGATCAAGAAGCCCACCTTTGATCTCTCAGTAGGAAAGGCATGTGGCAGCAACTCGAAATAAATGACCACCTGGTTAAGGAAACCTCGGCACTGAGTTGGCTCTCCCCCAAAGCGCTGTGGAAGGGGGGCAGAACCGGTCATACCCCGAGACACCGCAGGCGCAGCAACAGGTGTCGGGGTAGACTCTGGCGCAACAACCGGAGCGGCAGTAGGAGCGGGCCCAGGAGCGACAACCGACCCATCGGCAACGGAAGCGAAATGAGCCGTGCGTTCAAGCAGGGTTTGCAACGCCACAGCGAACCGACCCAACAGGTGATCCTGCTGATCAAGTCTGGCAATCAGCGTAGGTAGCGAGGATGGCCCTGTACCGTCAGAATTCATGGCTTGGTCCTAATGTCATGGAACCATGAACCAGACGTACAACAAGAGATAAGTGGAAATAAGAAGGCTTTATTGAAAATCAAGCTGTAAGCAAAAGTCCAAATGGATGGCTAAACCGAAACAGGGTCTTGCGTAGCCAGAGGTCAGGAACCAGAAGGGTAGTCAGACGAAGCCTGGATCAGGATCCAGCAGGGTAGTCAGACGAAGCCAGGATCAGGAACCAGCGGGGTAGTCAGACGAGGCCAGGATCAGGAACCAGAAGCAGCAGCAGTCTTAGAAGCATGTGAACACAGGAGGACCAAGCAAGGAACTGAAGCCACAGACCTCCTATATATATGAGCTAGGCATCCAGCTCCTCCCAGTGGGAAGGAGAAGCCGCAGGGTGGGAGGCTACAAGAAACCCAGAAACCAAGATGGCCGCCAGCACATGTCAAACGAAGGAGAACAGCAAGAAGGTAAGACCATGACACCAACCCCATTTATAAGGCAAGAAATCCCACCTATTAAACCTGACAGGGCACACCTGTGAAGTGAAAACCATTTCAGGTGACTACCTCTTGAAGCTCATCAAGAGAATGCCAAGAGTGTGCAAAGCAGTAATCAAAGCAAAAGGTGGCTACTTTGAAGAACCTAGAATATGACATATTTTCAGTTGTTTCAAACTTTTTGTTATGTATATAATTCCACATGTGTTAATTCATAGTTTTGATGCCTTCAGTGTGAATCTACAATTTTCATAGTCAAAAAAATAAAGAAAACTCTTTGAATGAGAAGGTGTGTCCAAACTTTTGGTCTGTACTGTATATGTCTGTATATTTTATGTTATATTTTTCATAATAACCCCGTTCTTTGTACGCACTTTCCTTTACTAATATTAACCACTGATCCGATCCATGGATCTGTGGATCCGCAAAACACATATGGACCTCTGAATGTAGCCAGCCTTACAGCGGCGTGATTAATGACAGGGGGGTGATCAGGGAGTCTATATGGGGTGATCACCCCCCTGTAAGGCTCCATTCAGACACCCGTATGTGTTTTGCGGAACCGATCCATGGATCCGTGGATCCGCAAAACACATACGGACCTCTGAATGGAACCAGCCTTACAGGGGGGTCATCAATGACAGGGGGGTAATCAGGGAGTCTATATGGTCTATATGTCATTGATCACCCCCCTGCAAGGCTCCATTCAGACGTCCGTATGTGTTTTGCAGATCCGCGGATACATGGATCGGATCCGCAAAACACATACGGACGTCTGAATGGAGCCTTACAGGAGGGTGATAAATGACAGGGGGTTGATCAATGACAGGGGGGTGATCAGGGAGTCTAATATGGGGTGATCAGGGGTTAATAAGGGGTTAATAAGTGACGGGGGGTGTAGTGTAGTGGTGTTTGGTGCTACTTATTACTGAGCTGCCTGTGTCCTCTGGTGGTCGATCCAAGCAAAAGGGACCACCAGAGGACCAGGTAGCAGGTATATTAGACGCTGTTATCAAAACAGTGTCTAATATACCTTTCAGGGGTTAAAAAAATCGCATCTACAAGCTGTAGATCAGCTAGTTTACCTCCGGTTCCTGTGAACGTGCGCGCCTGTGTGCACACGTTCACAGGAAATCTTGCGTCTCGCCAGATGACGCCCCGGCGCGTCCTCTCGGAATAACAGGGCCGACGCAAAGACGCAATCCTGCGTACGGCGGTCCTGTAGTGGTTAACTAGATGGTATTGGTTGGCACCCTGGACACTGGAATAATAAAGGCTTTCATCTTATTGGTATTGAATTGGGATGAGTGAACCCAGACCTTAATGAAAGTTGCAGTGTCCAGGTACCCGAACACGAACACGGCCTTTGCCAAAAAAGTCTGTGTTCAGTGTTTGGATGATAAAGGCTGCAGAGCAGCTCAAACAAGCTTTTAAGCTGTGGGCACTTTGAAGCCATCACAGTCATGCCTAGCACAGTCACAATAGGAACTTGGTCACAAGAGTCACAGAGTAGGAAGGAGAGGTGGATGAAATGGTCCCCATGGCACAGCATGTGGACGCTGCAGGGAGAGAGGACTAATTATTGGCAATTGTTCCTTATAATTTTGCTTATTTTGTAGGACTTGGCAAAATAACCTCCTTTGCAACCGTTATACTGTAATAGTATAGTTAACCAGTTTGTTAATTTTGTGGGTGAAAAACCCACTTTTTGGGGTGCAAAACAACTCATTTGCATCCGTCACACTGTAATGGTTTATTTAATCAGTTTTAATACTGTGGGTGACATAAACCCATTTTTTCGGTTGCAAAACACCTCATTTGCGTCCGTCACACTGTAATAAAATAGTTGATCAATTTGCTAATTTTGTGGGTGACAAACCCATTTTTGGGGTGCAAAACATCTCGTTTGCATCCTACACACTCTAAAAGTATAGTTAGTCAGTCTGTTAATTCTGTTAATGATATAAACCCATTTTTGGGGCGCAAAACACATCTTTTGCATTTGTTACACTGTAATAGTATAGTTAATCAGTCTGTTAATTCTGTCGGTGACATAAACCCATTTTTTTGGGTTCCAAAACATCTCCTTTGCATCCATCATACTGTAATAGTATCGTTAATCAGTCTGTTATTTTAATGGGTGACAAACCCATTTTTGGGGGCGCAAAACACCTTATTTGCACTTGTCACACTGTAAAAGTATAATCAGTCTGTTAATTCTGTCGGTGACAAAAACCGATTCTTTAGGTGACAAAAAACATTTCCCTATCCACATTTGTTTGCAGGGCAATTGTCCTGCTTTTACTCCCATTTTGGTTCCTTTTGCAGCCTTCTAGCCTTTCTATTACAATTTTGCAGCCATTTTTCGGGCCCAAAGTTCGTGTTCCCATTGACTTTAATAGGGTTGGAGTCCGGGATTAAGTTCGGGTCAAGCTCTAATACCAGAACCAAACTTTGAAACAAAGTTTGGCCAAACCCATTGAACCCGAACATCCATGGGTTTGCTCATCCCTATTGATATCCTTTCTGGACCCTTAGTATGAAAATGATAAATGTAAGAGGATCCTTTAGGGTATGTCCACAGTCCATGCATGAAGGAAATGCTTTGGATGTTGCTCTGTCTGTGAATGTGCCCAAATATCATTCACATGCTGCAGACTTTTTACATGTGTAAACTGATTTGCGGAATGAATTGTTAAACCCACTAGTCGAATGAAACCTGTTGTAAATTTGTAGCAAAAACCAAAACAAATCCATGTTTCACATGAGGATTTTTCTGAAGATTCACAATAAATTTACAGTGAAATCTTTAAACAGATTTGGAGCGGCAAAATCTGCTGTGAGTAGACCTACCCTTGGACACCACACCTCAGGTTAGCCAGTACCATCTCAATAATGGTTTATTTTCCCTTTCTTTGAGCCCTTGTTCCTGGTCAAAAGTAATAGAAAGTGTTACAAACATTATATTCAGAAATAATTTAACCCTTTAGTGACCAGTATTTTTGGATGTTAGTGACCAATCAATTTTTTTCATTTTTTGAATAACGCATTGCAAGAGCTAGAACTTTTATATTTCTGTCAAAGTAGCCATATGAGAGCTTGTTTTTAAAGAACACATTGTAGTCTTTAATGCACCATTTTGGGGTACACATAAATCATTGATTCACTTTTATTAACTCAGTGGGGACTGAAATAAGAAAAACATTACTAGTACCATTGTATGTTTACGTTGTAAATTTTGTGATGTTCACTTGGTGGACTAAATAACATGGTAATATTACTCTCTGGGTCAGTACTATACAAAATTTATATTTGTTCATTTTAAATTTTACTAGCTTTGTGGCAATGAATATTTTTTTTTCTGAAATGGCAGTATGTATTATTTTTGTTTTTAATCCCTGATTAACCCCCGAAAGGCCTCAATGTGACTGTCCATTTCCGTGATCAGAGTTGAACGTGGCTTCTGAGGAGTTCAATGACAGGGGGCTGCTTGAAAGTAATTTGTAACAAATAGAATTTCTTTGTGAAGTTTGGCAAAGCAGCTGAATTGCATGGTAACTTCACTCAACTCTACATGGAATGACTATGTAAAACATCTATAGCATTCCAATAAAACATCTTAAGTATTCCACAGTTAATTTCTAACGTATTTTCATAGATATGGTGCTAAAATTTTTGCGATACTATTCAGTAAGTAAGCACAAAAATAAAATGATTAAAATTGTGTTTGCAGCATAAGAAATGCATATAAAATATTTTGTTCTTTACCCCAGAGATCTCTGCCAGTATGAACCTTACCTATACTAATTAGCAGAATAATTAACACGTTTAAAATGTTCTAAAATGATCATACTTAAGATAAAGACATTTTCTCACTACCATCAAAAGTAATTTCCACATATTTAGATTAGAATAAATTGGGATCTTAATAAGTCAGAATAATTTCACAGTGTGTTAAGGTGATTAACATTTGACACTATCATAAAATACCTTGAATAAGTTATTGTATTTTTTAGACATTTTTCAACATTTTGGGAAAGGCAGTTTAGCTAAAGTGGTTAATTGGTTCCTGTTCATCTGCTGGGTGGAGATAAGAATTCTATAAAAGTGCTTGAACTAAGTTAGAAATTAAACTGGAAAGAATCAGAAAATGAAGTGGACTTATATTATGTGAGTAATCCTTTTATTACACAGTTACTGATGTAAAAAATATTGCATGTTCATCATTTTCAACTATTTTCTCTGATTATCCCCTAATTTTTTAATGACTAAAGGTTTTTCTGGGACAGTAATTTTGCAGACACTGCCTACCTGTATTGCCCCTGCTATCTGTCAGTTTGGACCCACCAAAAACATGGGGTCCACATTTAGATTTTTTCCAGTGCTACTTAAAATTTCCAGTCAGCCACAGTAACATTATACTCTTATACTTTTGAGGGTTATACCTTGATCTAGTGTATTTGAGCACTTCGGTTCTTCTGCTCTATAATAGTTTTGGGTAACTTGAATAAAAATTATAATTTAGCTTCCAAATAACAACTGACCAACTAACAAGTGAAACACTAATCACTATGTATACATAGCAATACGAATGTAAAACACTTGTCTAATATTTTATATGCAAGTCATGCAAGTTGATCATTTACAGCCTCCATGGAAGGGACTTGTTCTTCCAACACACAGATCAATTTGATTGAGATCAGGTGACATGAAGGAAAAACTTTGAATTCTTGTCATGTTTCTCAAGTCATTCCTGAACATTCCCAGTGTAGCTTTTCATTCTGCTAACAGAGGTAACAAAGAGGTGCTTGGTCCTACAAAGTGTTTAGGTAAGTGATATCTGTCAAAATAACATCAACATAAATGACAGGAGGCTCAGTGTTTCTCAGCAAAGCTTTGCTCAGGGCATCACACTTCCCCTTTATCTTGCCTTCTTCGCATAGCATATCTTGATGCCATCTCTCCCTCAGGTAAGCAACACACATGTGATTTATCAGACCAGGCAATCTTTTTCCATGCTCAATGGCCAATTCTATTGCTCACTTGCCCATTGTAGGTGCTTTTGGCCATAGACAGGATGGACAGTGAGATGCATTTTGAGTTCTGACACCTTTTTGTCATAGTGAGCATTACCTTTTTGTAGTTTTTCAGTGGAATCAGCTTAGACAGGCTAGCTTTCACTCTCCATGCACATCAGTGAGCATTGGGTAACCCTGTCACTGGTGCAGTTGTTACCCTTCCTTGCATTTGTTTTGGTAGATACTAACTAGAGATTTGTGAATTTCTTGACATTTGCTTTGTGTCCAATTTGGCAAATTTTTCATAACATTCGATTGAGACCGGAATTGATCTGTCATTAATTGAAGTTTCTCCAATGGACCAGAAAATTGGTATATACAGGTCCATAAATATTGGGACATCGACACAATTCTAACATTTTTGGCTCTATACACCACCACAATGGATTTGAAATAAAACAAACAAGATGTGCTTTAATTGTAGACTGTCAGCTTTAATTTTAGGGTATTTACATCCAAATCAGGTGAACGGTGTAGAAATTACAACAGTTTGCATATGGGCCCTACACCTGTTAAGGGACCAAAAGTAATGGGACAGAATAATTATTATAAATCCAACTTTCACTTTTTAATACTTGGTTGCAAATCCTTTGCAGGTAATTACAGCCTAAAGTCTGGAATGCATCGACATCACCAGATGCTGGTTTTCATCCCTGGTGATGCTCTGCCAGGCCTCTACTGCATCTGTCTTCAGTTCCTGCTTGTTCTTGGGGCATTTTCCCTTCAGTTTTCTTCTTCAGCAAGTGAAATGCATACTTGGATTCAGGTCAGGTGATTGACTTGGCCATTGCATAACATTCCACTCCTTTCCCTTCAAAAACTCTTTGGTTACTTTTGCAGTATGCTTTGGTTCATTGTCCATCTGCACTGTGAAGCACCATCCAATGAGTTCTGAAGCATTTGGCTCAATATGAACAGATAATATTGCCCGAAACACTTCAGAATTCATCCTGCTGCTTTTGTCAGCAGTCACATCATCAATAAATACAAGAGAACCAGTTCCATTGGCAGTCATAAATGCACACGCCATGACACTACCACCATCATGCTTCACTGATGAGGTGGTATGCTTAGGATTATGAACAGTTTCTTTCCTTCTCCATACTCTTCTCTTCTCATCACTCTGGTACAAGTTGATCTTGGTCTCATCTGTCCATAGGATGTTGTTCCAGAACTGTGAAGGCTTTTTTAGATGTCGCTTGGCAAACATTAATCTGGCCTTCCCGTTTTTGAGGCTCACCAATGGTTTACATCTTGTGATGAACCCTCTGTATTCACTCTGGTGAAGTCTTGTCTTTATTGTTGACTTTGACACACATACACCTACTTTTTGGAAAGTGTTCTTGATTAGGCCAACTGTTGTGAAGGGTGTTTTCTTCACCAGGGAAAAAATTCTTTGGTCATTCATCACAGTTGTTTTCCGTGGTCTTGCAGGTCTTTTGGTGTTGCTGAGCTCACCGGTGCGTTCCTTCTTTTTAAGAATGTTCCAAACAGTTGTTTTGGCCACACCTAATGTTTTTACTATATCTCTGATGTTTTTTTATTTTTTTTTTCAGCCTAAAGATGGCTAGCTTCTCTGATAGTGACAGCTCTTTGCATCTCATCTTGAGAAATCACAGCAACAGATTCCAAATGCAAATAGCACACTTGAAATGAACTCTGGACCTTTTATCTGCTCATTGTAATTGGGATAATGAGGGAATAACACACACCTGGCCATGGAACAGCTGAGAAGCCAATTGTCCAATTACTTTTGGTCCCTTAACAATTCGGAGGCACATATGGAAACTGTTGTAATTCCTATACCGTTTACCTGATTTGGATGTAAATACCCTCAAATTAAAGATGACAGTCTGCAATTAAAGCACATCTTCTTCATTTCAAATCCATTGTGGTGGTGTATAGAGCCAAAAAATGTAGAATTGTGTAGATGTCCCAATATTTATGGACCTGCCTGACTGTAACACCCTCTAGTCTCCTAGGGCTATGATTTTTTAAAATTAAAATACAAACCGGATTCCAAAAAAGTTGGGACACTATACAAATCGTGAATAAAAACTGAATGCAATGATGTGGAGGTGCCAACTTCTAATATTTTATTCAGAATAGAACATAAATCACGGAACAAAAGTTTAAACTGAGAAAATTTACCATTTTAAGGGAAAAATATGTTGAATCAGAATTTCATGGTGTCAACAAATCCCCAAAAAGTTGGGACAAGGCCATTTTCACCACTGTGTGGCATCTCCCCTTCTTCTTACAACACTCTGGGGACCGAGGAGACCAGTTTCTCAAGTTTAGAAATAGGAATGCTTTCCCATTCTTGTGTAATACAGGCCTCTAACTGTTCAATCGTCTTGGGCCTTCTTTGTTGCACCTTCCTCTTTATGATGCGCCAAATGTGAAAGATCTGGACTGCAGACTGGCCATTTCAGTACCCGGATCCTTCTCCTACGCAGCCATGATGTTGTGATTGATGCAGAATGTGGTCTGGCATTATCTTGTTGAAAAATGCAGGGTCTTCCCTGAAAGAGATGACGTCTGGATGGGAGCATATGTTGTTCTAGAACCTGAATATATTTTTCTGCATTGATGGTGCCTTTCCAGACATGCAAGCTGCCCATGCCACACGCACTCGTGCAACCCCATACCATCAGAGATGCAGGCTTCTGAACTGAGCATTGATAACAACTTGGGTTGTCCTTGTCCTCTTTGGTCCGGATGACATGGCGTCCCAGATTTCCAAAAAGAACTTCGAATCGTGACTCGTCTGACCACAGAACAGTCTTCCATTTTGCCACACTCCATTTTAAATGATCTCTGGCCCAGTGAAAATGCCTGAGCTTGTGGATCTTGCTTAGAAATGGCTTCTTCTTTGCACTGTAGAGTTTCAGCTGGCAACGGCGGATGGCACAGTGGATTTTGTTCACTGACAATGGTTTCTGGAAGTATTCCTGAGCCCATTCTGTGATTTCCTTTACAGTAGCATTCCTGTTTGTGGTGCAGTGTCGTTTATGGGCCCGGAGATCACGGGCATCCAGTATGGTTTTACGACCTTGACCCTTACGCACAGAGATTGTTCCGGATTCTCTGAATCTTCGGATGATGTTATGCACAGTTGATGATGATAGATGCAAAGTCTTTGCAATTTTTCGCTGGGTAACACCTTTCTGATATTGCTCCACTATCTTTCTGCACAACATTGTGGGAATTGGTAAACCTCTACCCATCTTGGCTTCTGACAGACACTGCCACTCTGAGAAGCTCTTTTTATACCCAATCATGTTGCCAATTGACCTAATTAGTGTTAATTGGTCTTACAGCTCTTCGTTATGCTCAAATTTACTTTTTCCAGCCTCTTATTGCTACTTGTCCCAACTTTTTGGGGATTTGTTGACACCGTGAAAATTTGAATCAACGTATTTTTCCTTTAAAATGTTACATTTACTCGGATTAAACGTTTGATCTGTCATCTACGTTCTATTACAAATAAAATATTGACATTTGCCATCTCCACATCATTGCATTCAGTTTTTATTCACAATTTGTCCCAACTTTTTTGGAATCCGGTTTGTATGTTTTCTGACACTGATATTCAGTATATAACTATGGGTAAAACACTTGGTTTAAAATATTAACAAACATTTTTTTCATAATAGAAAGCTTCCAAAAATTGTCCCTTATCAGGGGCAGATGGTGTTTAAGCACACATGTTGTGCTCAAGCATCCAAAAATTATACCTCAATGGGCCATATCCCTGCCATTGTTTATGAACACATGTTAATTAAAGATGGCCTTACGGTTCGCCCGGCAGTCGTTTCATGGCGAACTTTGCTTGTTCGCGATTCGCCGAATATGCGAACATATGGCGATTTTCGCACGTGCCATATATTTTTGCATAGCGCCAAAATTTTACCCATGACACATCAATCAGGTGGGACAGGACAGCAAATTGAGACATTTCAGCACATGGACACCCCCCAACCCTATAACAGAACCAAATCTGGCAGACATTTTACATTATGTGTTTTGCCAGTGTAGGGAGAGGTTGCATTTTGGAGCAGGGACAGTTAGGGACACCAAGCGTTAGCCAATAGGGCCACAAAAGTATTTTTAAGGACTTATATAGGTGTGCTATCTATAGGTGTGATATATACTTATTATATACTTTCTAACATAGAAATGATATAATAGTGTATTTTTATTGTAGAGTAGTTGTGTGCGGTTCTGCTGTGATACCGCAGCTAGATAGAGGGACAAACGCTATTGGAGTAACTAATTGCAATGTGTGTGATATACCTGTTGCCCCCCAAAAAACTGCTTAAGGGGTTCAATATACTTTCTTCCACAAAATCCTGATTGAGGGGTGCTATATACCTGTTTCCATAAAATACTGATTGAGGGGTGCTATTGCTATATACTTTCCTCCACCAAATACTGATTGAGGGCTGCAATACACCTGCTTCCACAAAATACTGGTTGAGGGCTACAATATACCTGTTTCCGACAAATACTGATTGAGGGGTGCCATATACCTTCTTCCACAAAATCCTGATTGAGGGTGGCTATATACCTGTTTCCGCCAAACACTGATTATGGGGTGCTATATACCAGTTTCCTCCAAAACACTGATTGAGGGGTGCAATTGCTATAGACCTTCTTCAACCAAATACTGATTGAGGGCTGCGATACACCTGCTTCCACAAAATACTGAATGAGGGGTGCCATATACCTCTTTCCGCCAAATACTGATTGAGGGGTGCCATATAACTTCTTCCATAAAATAATGATTGAGGGGTGCTATATACCTCTTTCTGACAAATACTGATTGAGGGGTGCTATATACCTGTTTCCGCCAAATACTGATTGAGGGGTGCCATATACCTTCTTCCACCAAATACTGCTCTTCTCTATGGACATAGGCAGAGAGTCATTTAGAAAATGACAGGCAGAGGAAGACCGTACCACAGGGATTTTAGGGGTCGAGAAGGTGCACCATTCCAGAGCGTAAGTGGGAAGTTGGAGAAGGCGTGAGTAATAAATTCAAAGGGCACACTAAAGTTGGTTGAGTGGCTCACTCAGGCATCCGACTCTGCACCCTCTGCATTCTTTGTTTCTGCACAGTCCTCACTCTCTGCTGAAAAGACACTACCACCATAGCCCCTCCACTTGAGTCAGAGGAATTATTTTTCCATCCATTCCCAGACCTTACCGATGCGCAGCCATTCTTTGTATTGGATGAGGAAGAGAAGGTAGCAACAGCAGCCATCCAGCGGTCTGATGACAGTACCAAGATTGGCCCAAGGAGAATGGTCCCCACTGTTTCTGCCTACCCAGAGATCTCTAATATCAAAGGTCGTGAAGGTGACGATGATGACGTGTCGATGGAAGTCACATGGGTGCCCACTAGAGAGGAAGAGGGAGAGACGGAGCAGCAGATAGGCAGGAGAAGGAGGAGAAGCAGGCAAAACTCGCAGTGCACAGGAGGCAAAAAGCAGACTGCAAATTAATCTGGAGTGAGCCATCCACCATGCACAGTCACATCTGGCGCTCCCAGGATGTTGGCACATGGCTCCGCAGTGAGGGCTTTTTTTTAACGTGTCAGCTGCTGATAAATAGTGTTGCAATCTGCAGCTTGTGCTGTCAACGCACAAGTCACGGTAAGTCCTACACTCACCTAGGGACGACCGCCTTAAGAAGGCACCTGACCTGGCAGGACATGTTCTGGAGAGCTTGGTTTCTATTCACCACACCAGAAGCTGCTCATGTACGACACAGGCAGACTTATGCAGCCATTTGATGATATCACCAAACTGGTCAGTCGCAGTCAGGGCGCCATCAGTGACATCGTACCTTACACCTTATTTCTGCAGCGTGCATTGTGTCATGTCATTGATCAAGCCGTCGAAGAGCAGGAGCTAGAAGATGAGGAAGTCGCAATACTGAATAAATTCCCAGGTGAGGCTACTCCATCTAAGACAAGTCAGCAGCAGTCTGAAGAGGAGTCAGAGGAGGATAGTGGCTAGGGGGAGGAGGAGGAGAAGGAGCAAGAGGAGGAGGCTTTAAACTTTTCAGGGATCCCTGGTGTTGTCCGTGGCTGCGGGGAGGAGACCGAGGACGACATTCTCCTGGGCGATAAGCAGGAGCCAGGGCGCTCCACCGCTTACAATTTAGTGCAAATGGGGGCCTTCATGCTCCAGTGTTTGAAGAGGGACCCCCGTGTAAAAAGTATAAAGGTCATGGACCGGTGGCAATGTACTTAAACCCCCAATACAAACACAAATTGGCGGACATGCTACCAGCATCACAGAGGGATGTCATAATGCAGCATTTCCAGGCCTTGCTGCGAGAGATGCTGCATTCTGCTCTTGCGTGCACTGGCAGAGGAAATTCCAACCACAGAGAAACAGGTGCAGGTACCAATCCTACCACGCCGTCAAATAGAGGGTGGTTTCAAGATGTGTTGGTCACTTCGGATATGAGATTATTCTTGCAGCCCATCGACAGCCGCCCTCTGGATCCAGCCTCATGGAACGCCTAGACCGACACGTGTCCAACTACATCGGGTTAACGGCCGATGTGGACGCTCTGAGAAGTGAGTAACCCTTGACTACTGGCTGTGCAGGCTTGACCTGTGGCCAGATCTGACATAATTTGACATGGAACTCTTGGCTTGCCCCTCGTCGAGTATCCTGTCCGAAAGGATGTTCAGCGCAGCGGGGGGGGATCGTGATCAATAAGCACACTCACCTTGCTCACGACAGTATGGATTACCTGACATTTTTTTTAAATTAATAAGGCATGGATCTCAGAGGAATTCAACACCTATGATGACCACTTGTAATTGAATTTCCTCATGCCAGCCCACACATATCCGCCACCACTCAGAACAAAGAATAGTCCTTGCCTTATGTATATACTACGGCATAAAAGGCATTTTATGTCTGGTCAATGTCTATTTTTTGGGGCCTTTACTGGCCGACAGGTATATATTTATCCTGGGACTGCCTAATGTACCTCCAGACACAGAATCCAAAGTTCTTTACTGTCAGGTGAATTCCTATTGCCTAACTTTTTAGGCATATACTGGCCGACAGTTACATATTTATCCTGTGACCACCTAATGTACCTCCAGACACAGAATCCAAAGTACTTTGCTGTCAAGTCAATGACTATTGCCTAATTTTTGTGGTCTGTACTGGCCAACAGTTACATATTTATCTTTTGACTGCCTAATGTACCTCCAGCCACATAATCCAAAGTTCTTTGCTGTCAGGTGAATGCCTTTTGCCTAATTTTTGGGGCCTGCACTGGCTGACAGTTGCATTTTTTATCTCTAGCCACATAATCACACCCCTGGCTCTTCCTCTCATTATGCTGGGGTATGAACCGCATAAACCTTAGGGACCTTCTAATGTCACAGGGTCATGTGACTGTGCCCCCCCACTCCGTACTGTGCCCCTCACCCAGTACTATGCCCCCTTATACCCTGCATTGTACCCTCTTACCACACCCTGTGCAGTGCCCCTAGTCTTTTCCTGTATTGTGCGCACTTATACCCTTTTATCCGGTCACGGTATGGCGGTGTTATCCAGTCAGTGTACAGAGGAGTTATCCAGTCAATGGATGGGCAGAACTGTATCCCTTTCCCTGCCCACGCCATACTTCTTTAGACCTGGCGTGAGCGGGAAAATATGCAGATTGCGGTGCTAAGGATCTTCACGCCACAATCTGTCAGAAATATGCCTAACATAGACGTATTTCTATATAATAAATGGCTACCTAATTGTATTATTATTCGTTGGTAGGGATAATATCTTTATATTATATAAATTCTAGTGTATTGTACTGTGCCCTGTATTTACCAGTAGAAAATAATCTTTGGGAAGCACAGTCCTCATCCCTGACCACCAGGACCAGGTAGCGCTCTGTCAGTACATGGCGGCCTCCCCTCTCTGCCATGCTGCTCCACTGTGTACTGGTGCTTATTCTGACACTAGGGCTGGGTTCACATCCTATTTTTGACATCTATTTAATGCATACCAAAAATGTGCCCTGGAGGCTGGTTTTAAAGTCAGTATAAAACTGAGTCTGCTTATATAGCACCTACCAGTAGCCATTAGGCTCCAGGAGAAGTATATAGTGGGCTCAGCATGCATGTTGGTACTTGCATCCCTGGATCCGATGAAAGCTGTAATGGCACCGGACGGGGTTAAAAGCAGAGTGTGCTTGGCGTGCATGCTGTACCTGTGCTCCCTGGACTTTGTGTGGCTGTCATGGCCCATAAAAGGTAGGAACTAGTGTTAGGGACCACTCATTAAGGCGACCTTGACGTGGTGAGTGGCTTATTATGCTTTGGCCAAAATGTACACCAATGCCTTATTCAACATCCAGCATAAAGGCAGGGCAGAGTGCTGGTTGCAGAGTGTGATTGCATTTTGTGTTTAAGTGTTAACAGATGCCTCAGACTGTACAGTGGCGTCCATTCACCATACAGTTCCATGGTAAAAAAAATAAAAAATTACGTTGAAGTATGAATTTTTTTTATGGACTCTGCAGGATACAAAAACGTGGATTACTGCACATTTGTATACATCAAACCGTTAGGAAATAAAATTATTCTAGGCTCCAGCAGGGCACATTTTTAAGAGTTTCCCTTTAAGACTCATAAAAATGGCCCCTGATTAACCACTTAAACCCCCCTAGCTGAAACACCCTTAATGACCAGGCCACTTTTAACACTTCTGCACTACACTACTTTCACTGTTTATTGCTTGGTCATGCAACTTACCACCCAAATGAATTATACCTCCTTTTCTTCTCACTAATAGAGCTTTCATTTGGTGGTATTTCATTGCTGCTGACATTTTTACTTTTTTGTTATTAATCAAAATTTAACGATTTTTTTGCCAAAAAATTTCATTTTTCACTTTCAGTAGAAAAATTTTGCAAAAAAACCGACATCCATATATACATTTTTCGCTAAATTTATTGTTCTACATGTCTTCGAGAAAAAAAAAATGTTTGGGTAAAAAAAAAAAATGGTTTGGGTAAAAGTTATAGCGTTTACAAACTGTTACAAAAATGTGAATTTCCGCTTTTTGAAGCAGCTCTGACTTTCTGAGCACCTGTCATGTTTCCTGAGACAGTACAAAAACCCCACAAATGACCCCATTTCAGAAAGTAGACACCCTAAGGTATTCACTGATGGGCATAGTAAGTTCATAGAACTTTTTATTTTTTGTCACAAGTTAGCGGAAAATGATGATTTTTTTTATTATTATTTTTTTTCTTACAAAATCTCATATTCCACTAACTTGTGACAAAAAATAAAAACTTCCATGAACTTGCCATGCCCATCACGAAATACCTTGGGGTGTCTTCTTTCCAAAATGGGGTCACTTGTGGGGTAGTTATACTGCCCTGGCATTTTAGGGGCCCAAATGCGTGCAAAGTAGTTTGGAATCAAAATCTGTAAAAAATGACCGGTGAAATCCGAAAGGTGCTCTTTGGAACACATTGCCCAACTTCTCCTGAGTACGGCGATACCAAATGTGTGACACTTTTTTGCAGCCTAGGTGGGCAAAGGGGCCCACATTCCAAAGAGCACCTTTAGGATTTCACCGGCCATTTTTTACAGATTTTGATTTCAAACTACTTCGCACACATTAGGGCCCCTAAATTGCCAGGGCAGTATAACTACCCCACAAGTGACCCCATTTTGGAAAGAAGACACCCCAAGGTATTCCGTGAGGGGCATGGCGAGTTCCTAGAATTTTTTATTTTTTGTCACAAGTTAGTGGAATATGAGACTTTGTAAGAAAAAAAAAAATCATCATTTTCTGCTAACTTGTGACAAAAAAATAAAAAAATTCTAGGAACTCGTCATGCCCCTCACGGAATACCTTGGGGTGTCTTCTTTCCAAAATGGGGTCACTTGTGGGGTAGTTATACTGCCCTGGCATTCTAGGGGCCCTAATGTGTGGTAAGTAGTTTGAAATCAAAATGTGTAAAAAATGACCTGTGAAATCCTAAAGGTGCTCTTTGGAATGTCTGCACCTTTGCCCACCTAGGCGGAAAAAATGTGTCACACATGTGGTATCGCCGTACTCAGGAGAAGTTGGGGAATGTGTTTTGGGGTGTCATTTTACATATACCCATGCTGGGTGAGATAAATATCTTGGCAAAAGACAACTTTTCCCATTTTTTTATACAAAGTTGGTATTTGACCAAGATATTTATCTCACCCAGCATGGGTATATGTAAAATGACACCCCAAACCACATTCCCCAACTTCTCCTGAGTACGGCGATACCACATGTGTGACACTTTTTTGCAGCCTAGATGTGCAAAGGGGCCCAAATTCCCTTTAGGAGGGCATTTTTAGACATTTGTATCCCAGACTTCTTCTCACGCTTTTGGGCCCCTAAAATGCCAGGGCAGTATAAATACCCCACATGTGACCCCATTTTGGAAAGAAGACACCCCAAGGAATTCAATGAGGGGCATGGCGAGTTCATAGAAATTTCTTTTTTTTGGCACCAGTTAGAGCAGAAATTGATTTTTTTTTGTATTTTCTCACAAAGTCTCCCTTTCCGCTAACTTGGGACAAAAATTTCAATCTTTCATGGACTCAATATGCCCCTCACAGAATACCTTGGGGTGTCTTCTTTCTGAAATGGGGTCACATGTGGGGTATTTATACTGCCCTGGCATTTTAGGGGCCCTAAAGCGTGAGAAGAAGTCTGGAATATAAATGTCTAAAAAATGTTACTCATTTGGATTCCGTGAGGGGTATGGTGAGTTCATGTGAGATTTTATATTTTGACATATTGCAGTTAGTGGAATATGAGACTTTGTAAGGAAAAAAAAATAAAAAATTCCGCTAACTTGGGCCAAAAAAATGTCTGAATGGAGCCTTACAGAGGGGTGATCAATGACAGGGGGGGTGATCAGGGAATCTATATGGGGTGATCACCCCCCTGTCATTGATCACCCCCCTGTAAGGCTCTATTCAGACGTCCGTATGTGTTTTGCGGATCCGATCCATGTATCCGTGGATCCGTAAAAATTATATGGACGTCTGAATGGAGCCTTACAGGGGGGTGATCAATGACAGGGGTGTGATCAGGGAATCTATATGGGGTGATCACCCCCCTGTCATTGATCACCCCCCTGTAAGGCTCTATTCAGACGTCCGTATGTGTTTTGCGGATCCGATCCATGTATCCGTGGATCCGTAAAAATCATACGGACGTCTGAATGGAGCCTTACAGGGGGGTGATCAATGACAGGGGGGTGATCAATGACAGGGGGGTGATCAGGGAGTCTATATGGGGTGATCAGGGGTTAATAAGTGACAGGGGGGGTGTAGTGTAGTGTGGTGTTTTGTGCTACTTTACAGAGCTACCTGTGTCCTCTGGTGGTCGATCCAAGCAAAAGGGACCACCAGAGGACCAGGTAGCAGGTATATTAGACGCTGTTATCAAAACAGCGTCTAATATACCTGTTAGGGGTTAAAAAAATCGCATCTCCAGCCTGCCAGCGAACGATCGCCGCTGGCCGGCTGGAGATCCACTCGCTTACCTTCCGATCCTGTGAACGCGCGCCTGTGTGCGCGCGTTCACAGGAAATCTCGCCTCACGCAAGATGACGCGTATATGCGTCACTCTGCGCAGAGCTGCCGCCTCCGGACCGCGATCCTGCGTTAGGCGATCCGGAGGCAGTTAAAATACATATTTTTTGTGGGAATTTTTGCCAATGATCCCCCTCTAGTATATCACTGTCTATGTTGGGGTACTATTGGTGTACTTCTAGTAAGTGTTTGCTGACTGCAAATATGACCTGAAGGTTTTTCAGGTTCGCCTGCCATTAAAGTGAATGGGGCCCGCCGCGAACGCGCGGTTCATGAACATTTGTTCGTCCCGGCTGATGTTCGTCCATCACTATTGTTAATTTCAGAAGAAAGAGTGGCTTGTTCAGCACAAGCACCCAAAAATTATGCCATAACGGGGCCAGAATGCCTGCCAAATACTCATAAATGCACACGTATTAATTGTCACATCAGAAAGGGGTTCGTTCTGACCAAGTCTGGAAATTTTTTTTGTTTTAATTGGGAGCAGCATCAGTACAGTGTGTATATGGAAAGGGCAGGGTAATAGTGGCATGTTGTCACAATAGGAGTGGCAACAGTAGTGCAGTACCCCAAAACCTGCGGTATCTGCAATTACTTGTTATGTATTATTGTAATTTATTGTGTTATACCTTGTTTCTGCCATTGAATCTAGCAAATGAGGTTTTGTTGGCAATGGTTGGCAGGAACAAGGTCAACCACTCTTTTTCTTCACCTTTTGGTATGAGTAGGCTGGTTGTACTTTCTACCAGGAAGGATCGTTCCTAAGAGACAATGAAGAGGAAAGTAGCTGATGTCTCAGCGCCATCTTCAGGGAATTTTACCTAGTGCTCTCCTTAGACCTTCTCTCCAGGAAGATTGTCATAGTCAAGAAGACTGCTTCCAAAAGCATCAGTATGCCTAGACAGCATAGTGAACATCAAATTCACAGCTTTACATACTCTTCATGTAAGGGGCTACAGTTCAGACACCCATTAACAAGATAACATCCAGGTCAGATTAACTTAGTCTGCATTATATATTGGACACCTATATCCATAAGTGCTTGCAAGCACAATTTTTATTACCATTTAACTAGCCATCATACGTCATCACCAGTTGAGCGAAACTGCACTTTGTACTACAACTGCTGGATGTACCATAAGTTATATTCTGCACTAACTAAAGAGAGACTGTTACACTTATACTTCTGCAACACTGTCCCAATCCCCATGCAGAAACATCCGGAGGGAATACACCATGATATAACACCTCGCCAGAGCCATTACTACTCCTATCTTCTGCACTGGCTCCTGGGGGGCTTGCTGTTGTAGCAGCACAGCACGAGACCGACAAGACAATAGAGGTGTGTGTGGCTTCTTCGAGGTGGTATTAGAAGTAGTAATGATGACTGTGTAGTGGTAATAGTAGTGGCGGTAGGGATAATGGAAGTGGCTGTAGTGGATTAGCAGCAGGGGGTAGCTGCAGTCCTATGGTATGGAGGTATATTGGTAGGCAGGCAGACAACGGCAATGGCATAATGGAAACAACAGTGATATGATTAAGAACATGATGGTTGGCAAGCAGACAGTGGCAGGGCATGATGGTGGCAGCAGCCAGATGGTATAGAAGATGATGGTAGGCTGAGATGACACTGGAGGCTGGGCAAGAATGAACAGAGAGAGAATTCTGGGCAAATTCGGGCCTGTCCAGAAGTCCATGGTGTCAGGGAACACAGAATGCACTGGGAAAAAGCCAAAGTCCAGGTAGGACTGATCCTGATTGTTAAGGTGGTAGGTGTCTGTTTGCTGATTTGCCTCAGCCTGGGAGGACACATGAAAAAAATTGCTCCATCATAATAATGATACTTAACTGGTTGTTGTGACTTATGCTGCTTGTGGTAGCAGAGACAGCAGGAGGTGGGTAACTCTGCGGGGGGAAGGGGGGCAGAGAGGAGCCTTAGACATGTGTGTCAGACGTCTGCTCACCGAAAGCTGTGGCAAGCTGCATACACAGAATTTCTTGGTAATAAAGTCCTTTGGTCTCCCTTTCAGCAAGAGGAAAACATTCCCCCATTTGTATTTTATAGCAAGGGTCTAAAAGCATGGCTATCCAATAATCCATCGCCCCTGTCATTACGTAAGCAATCAAGCATACATCTTGCCATTCTAGCCAGTGTGCCCGAGGACCCAGTTCTTTCTAGCTCTGCCTCCCACTGAAATAATTAATCATCTCCTCCTCAGCAACCCCGATGCCTTTGATTAACAGATCAGGCTGTCTGTCCACCTCTGAGTCTGATCCAATCACGGTAGCCCCATCCTCTACTTCCTCACAGTGTCATGTGATCCTCCCTCTTCTTCCCTCATGGTTTTCCCCACCATTATTCATAGTAAAATGACTTTGGATGGCGTTTTTACATGATTCACTGAAAAATTGCAAAAGCGTTGGCTGATTTGTTTAGAAAAGATTTGCTTATCTATACTCTAATATACACAGTTGAGTCACATTATTATGAACACCAGCTAATATCCAGAGTAATCACCAAGTAACAAGCAACAGTTGAAGCAGTGAAAGTCCAAATGAAAAAAATAAGTAAAATGGGTGCAAGCCTCCAGAGAGATCAATTCCAAATCCTCACGAATCCACAAAAACAACAAAGCAGGCAACACTTTGGTGCTAAAGTTTTATTCACCAAATGAAGAACAGCAACGTTTTAGCCATTTTCAAGAATCAATATTCACATATAGAGTCAATCAACATCCATCAGTCTAATCAAACAAAATATGCAAAAATACATGATTCTCCATTACATAAAAAAACATATAATCATAAAACATGATCATAACAAAATTCATACATGTTTCCAAATGTATTCTAAACATGTCCATGGCCAAAGAGGCAAAGTGCATAAACCCTCTAATCGCTAATCAATAATTTAAAACATCTGTTGAAGCGCTCACCATTTATGAATATGCAAAAAAGGGAAGAGGAAGGAGGTGAAAAAGGTTGCCATATCTAAGTCATGTTTGTGTCCATAGATCCGGCCACACCACATGCTACACAACAGAAGGACCACCCGGAATCCTGTCAGATGTCTAAAGAGGGTAACCCAGTGCGCATGTCCATAGGGGGAAAAGTCGCACAAGACACATCACGCAATCTCAGCTGCACCTCATCCGAACAACCGTGACTGTTTATCAGGGTTTCGGGATGTGTAGAGCCACCATCTTAAAAGCTTGAAAAATATACATACAAAAGGGCAAATCCAAATACCCGTAGATAGTAGTAGGGAAAAATGACCAAAATTGACTAAAAAAGGCTTGGTACTATTTAACGTAGTGTCATCTCAGGGTGGATCGATGCACCCACTACTCAGTGCAGGAGATCTGCTTCTCTCAGGCACGATGACCATTCCTAATGTGCATATGGCTCAAAGACATTGCTGCAACAAACACTAGAGAGTGATAACACCGATAAGTATGTTTCTCCAATAATATAATATTTAATTACCAAAAAGGTCATAACCCTACTTTATTTTAAAACAATTTACAAACAATAACACTCCTATAAAAAGACAATCATGTTGGAGTGGTTGAAATCACAGGCACTAGATAAGGTCCATCCATCTCATCCAATCCATTGTGAGCACCTCATTCAGAATTAAAATTAGTGTCAGAAAAAGAAACAAGAACAAATTAAAATCAAGTTATAATAAAAAGATCAACACATATGCTGAGGAACGTATAGCAGGTTAAAAGCATCAATCTGGGTAATGATCAAATAAATGCTTGTAGCGAATAATCAATATTAAGACCTTATGGATGCAAACCCCCCCCCCCAGTCTACTAATCCACGGTGTCACATTTACCCATCTTTTGATACATTGATAGTGAATAAAATAAGACCAGACCGATGGGCGGAGCTAACTGCAAAGGAGAAAGGACGCACTGAACTGCAGCTCCTGTTCTAATAAAAGAATCTAAAGGCATCAAGCCATTAAAATAACCCAAAAGCGTTTTTAAACGCTATCCTGCAACAGACCCACTTTAGCTGGTTATAAATATCCGTTCATCGGACTCACAACTTAATCCGGGAGGATATATAAAGTTGCGGCCTACCAAAGCCTGAATCGCGTGGGCCGGACGGCCGGCTGTCAAGAGAGATATCTCCACAAATAACATCTCGGAGGAGACCTTCTCTACGAAGTAATAAAATCGGAGAACAAGGAGAAGCCACAACTACAAGACTACCGCCGGCAGTGCTGTTTAATACGGCCTGAAGCTGAAATAGTGGACGCGGCCTGCTAAAGCCAGTGGGGAGTGGACCAGCCGACTAACTCCCAGGAGCGGTGAGTCTACAAAAATATAACCTGGCGAGATCCCCCATACCTGGAGGATTGAAAGAAGCGTCCGATCGCCACCGCAGCTACACCCGAGGTGAATCAAGTCCCTGCAACAGCGCTGGACGTTGTGGCCTAGTCCGGGCCTAAGACCGCGGGCTATAGTTATAATCCCCGAACGCCACCTCACGGCGCAGGGACAAGCAAGACGCTCAGCGGCGGCAGACGGCCCAGAGAGTGGCAGTGCACTTACCTAAAACCAGAACGGACAGAGAGGAGGAGCGCCGTGACCATACTGCAGGCAGCCTTTCTGAAGATCCGGACCTCCGGCTGAAGGTCAGAGTCACAGTCCTGTTGGGTGTCCAGAAGAAGCGCTGAGGCAGAAAATCACAGCCTCACAAGGAACATAGGAACGGGTGAGTCCTCTACATACACCCCGGCTGTAGCACCATTGCACCTAGTGTCCCTGCAGCATCTGAAGTCCCAG
The DNA here is from genome assembly GCF_014858855.1 of Bufo gargarizans. Taxonomy (NCBI): domain Eukaryota; kingdom Metazoa; phylum Chordata; class Amphibia; order Anura; family Bufonidae; genus Bufo; species Bufo gargarizans. Next base: position 197,461,508 of record NC_058080.1, read on the forward strand.
CAACAGTCCGGAGGCTACAGCAGCTCAGAAACAGTGACCGACGCTGAAGCTGCACCCCCGCTGATCACTGTAAGCGGCTCCGGAGTGATACCTTGGCTGACGCGATCTAACACCTGAAACCTCCGGTACTTAGCGGCACCATTTTGCGGTCCAAGACAACGACCCACCCGGCAGCTGGGGATCCGTCTACAGGTACCAGATCCAAAGCCTAAGGTACCCCCCTCTACCCTCCCCACTCCGATCCGTTGTGCAGCCCCAATCACTCACTTGTGAGACTGTTGCGCCGCTCGGGGCTTCAGCTGCAGTATCAGTACAACGCACAGCGTTCTGGACTTTGCTGGCTCCAGCTTCTGATACAGGGCTAGTCAATCTAACTCAAGCACAAGATCATTTACTACTCCTGAGCCCACAAACACAATCAGGAGCTTACTCAGGTGCTTTACTAGCTGTTTAACATTTCAATTTAAAGGGACAGTAACCCAATTTTTTGACACAGCACCAGACTTTGTGGATTGCAACACATCTTTCCACAACATGGTTTAATTTAGCCTGTTCCTGATCTTAAACCCCTCCACCATCCATGTACTCAATAAAGTGATGCTCTTTTAACCTATGATGAAGTGGTGAACATAATTCGCATTTAAGGCAAGATCAATCGCACTTATGGTAAAAGTGGGCAGATACAGGGGGGCGGAACAGGACTCTCAGAAACAAGCAAAGACACCATCTCTTTCTCAATCCGATTTAGATCGCTTTATGATGAAGAAGAACACTTCAAGCCAAGGGATCCCTTCATCTGCTTCTAAAAATAACTCACAGAAACAGTTAGCTCCTCTTCCTGATAGGGAGAGCGAAGAAGAAGAATCCTTCGAGACATCATCTGAGTTACCTATTTCCAGATCCTTCATCTCTCAAGCCTTAACTAAAGCTTTAAACCCCGTCTTAGAGGAATTATCCAAAATAAAACGTGAAATGAGACAAGTGGGTCAGAGAGTTGATGCCTTAGAGTCCTCTCAAACAGCTGTGTCAGATTACACAAACAAGAACTCTGCCGTCCTCTCAGTCTATCAAAGTCACATAAATTACCTATACGATTACATTGAGGATCAAGACAATAGAGGAAGAAGAAACAACATCCGAATCAGAGGTGTCCCAGAGTCGGTGGCCAATGAGGCTATACCCAATGCGGTCAAAGAAATCTGCAAAGCACTACTGGGTGAAGAGTATCTGGACCCTATTATGATTGAAAGAGCCCACCGTGCCCTCCGCCCCAAACCAAAATCTGGCGACCCTCCTAGAGACATCATCTGCAAGTTGCTAAACTTCGCACAGAAAGACCATATTATGAAAAATGCCAGAGAAAGTGAGAACATCACATATGAAGGCGCCCCAATCCTTCTCTTCCAAGATCTTGCCCCAGCCACTCTAAATAAGAGACGAGCCCTGAAGCCACTCACAGATCACCTAAGACACAGACGCATCGCCTTTAGATGGCTCTTCCCATTCGGAATGCTGATCACATGGAAAGAAAATAAATTTATCCTGAGATCACCAAAGGACCTCCCTGACATTCTTGAAGCACTGGAGATACAAGAAGTGGACATTCCAGACTGGTCTGCCACAAATGATATTTCCATACCACAAGATATCCTGCCTCCTACCGCATGGGAATTAGTCGGAAATGGCAAGTCCACAAAGTCCAAAAAGAAGCATGGGAAACTAACCCCCAGACGCATCATTCCTGAGGAAGACTGAATGGGCATCTCGAGTTTCTCTGTGGACTTGTCTCAGCTTTTACGGCCCTCTCTTTATAGCCGGGCGTGGTGACCGGATTGCTAGCCGCTTAGACCCCCAATAGTAGAACCTCTTATTTGGTATGTGTAGATGAAACACAAGTCTCAGTTCCAGGTGGGGACTGGGTCTGGGCGACTGGCGATATTGCTTCACTACGCCTAGGTTTTCACTGAGATTTTCATATGCACCCTCTATGATCTAGTGGGTCGCTTAGGGTAACTGCTATTATCTTAGTAGTTTCATAATAACACTCACGTCTTCATCTCACCTATTGTCACGGCCATGGCTATGACCGTGACTCTCTATCCGCATGCGGTTGCCTGCGGTTTTGTGTGGGTTAAAACCACAGGTGAGGGCCGCTGGCGTGTGGCCTAACTTGTGGTTGCCGCGGGCAACCCGTTGGCTCATGTGTATGTGCAGCAGCAGTCTGAGCGTGGCTAGGCAGCGTGCTGCAGTAGCATGCGGTCTCACCTGACTCCCTTTTTGTTAGGTGTGTGTGTTTTTTGCACGGTGTATTATGTTTTGTGTGCACTTCCCCTTATATGTGTGTTTTCCCTTCTGTGTGCTGGAAGGGTTAACTTCCTTCCCAGTGTGTGTGATGTCACTGGGTGTGGTTGACCGGTGGGTGTGGCTTTTTGGCCTATATAGCCTGAGTCTCTTGCAGGCTTCAGTAGGTTGCTTCAGCCCTGCTAGTTGGAGCAGCCTCCTGCGTATTTGATCTGCCTGTGAGAGCCACCACTGTGGTCATACTGTCACGGCTGAGGGTGGGGGAAATCCTCAGCTGTGTGTTGTTAGAGGATGTCCGGTCGCTGCTTGGCCAGGACCACAGCATTAGGGAGCAGGTCACCGCCTATTGCGTCCCTAACGCTGACCCTGTCTCCTGTCAGTATGAGCCGACCTTGATGGTAGGAGGGCTCATACGCCGGAACCTAAAGTCCCTACAAGCCCTCAAGTCGGCCCTGACCTAGTTGACAGAGTAGGACAACCCACTCCTCCAAGACAGGGAGGATCAGGAGTCCCAAAGGCCAAGCTGTAGAGAAAAGGGGAACACAAATGCAAACCAATGTATATGGCAGGTGCTGCACTAGTTCCAGCCACCTGCCACAGCCCTGCTGACTGGACCAGTGTGCAGGAAATCTGAAGTCCACAAATACATCCACACACCGGAACCCAGATACATGGCAGCACACAACTATACAAGAAAGCATAGACCGAACATCACACAGATAAAGACAAACTGAACTTAAACATAAACTTAAACTTAAACTTATGACCACAGTGGTGGCTCTCACAGGCAGATCAAAAACACAGGAGGCTGCTCCAGCTAGCAGGGCTGAAGCAACCTACTGAAGCCTGCAAGAGACTCAGGCTATATAGGCCAAAAAGCCACACCCACCGGTCAACCACACCCAGTGACATCACACACACTGGGAAGGAAGTTAACCCTTCCAGCACACAGAAGGGAAAACACACATATAAGGGGAAGTGCACACAAAACATAATACACCGTGCACAAAACACACACACCTAACAAAAAGGGAGTCAGGTGAGACCGCATGCTACTGCAGCACGCTGCCTAGCCACGCTCAGACTGCTGCTGCACATACACATGAGCCAACGGGTTGCCCGCGGCAACCACAAGTTAGGCCACACGCCAGCGGCCCTCACCTGTGGTTTTAACCCACACGAAACCGCAGGCAACCGCATGCGGATAGAGAGTCACGGTCATAGCCATGGCCGTGACACCTATGTGTTTACTGTTAATGCCTCATATGCTGGCCCTGTACTGTTCTCAGGGCAGAGTACTTCTATTTTGGACTAGAAGTACGGACCTGAATTGGTCCTACGTTGGGAGAATGAAATCCCAAGTTTCCTCTTACAGCAGAGGTTCGTTCATATTAAGTTTATTCTTTGTATTGACGTTATTTCCTCTATTTTCTAGCTCCTTTCCACCCCCCCCACAAAAGCATTTCATCTGTACTATTGTCACCACCAACCACTCCACCAGACATCAGAAATGGAGTCGAACCAGGCATCCGACGACATGTAAGTTTTGCTCTCCCCCATCTCAAATACCAACATGGCTGACATTCACATTGCATCATACAATGTTAAAGGTCTAAAAAATCCATGTAAGAGAGGTCAGATCCTACACTACCTACACAAAGAAAAATCCAAAGTTATATTACTACAAGAAACACATTTTAAAAATAATCGGATCCCTAATCTCTCCAGGTCATATTACAACCAATGGTTTCATAGCTCTTCCCCACACTCAAACAGACTTGGCACTAGTATAGGCTTTCATAAACAACTTGATTTTAACATGACTGACACACTAACAGATCCAAATGGTCGCTTTATCTTAGTAAAAGGAACTATTAATTCCCAAATATATACGTTCGCCAATTTTTACGCACCCAATGAGGCCCAGAAAATTTGGTTTGAAAAAACTTGGCAAAGATTCGAAGATTTCAGAGAAGGCATAGTAATCATAGCCGGGGATTTTAATGTTGCCCTCAACCCACTACTCGACACCTCATCAGGGAAGTCCTCTGTCCCTTTTAAAACCCTCAACTGCATAAAGAAACTTATACACAATAGCAATCTCATAGATGCGTGGCGAGCGAACAACCCCCGGGAAAAAGATTTTACTTTTTTCTCGGCTCCTCATAACTCCTATCATAGAATAGACTATATTCTGGTGCCTATATCCCAAATACACTTATGCGCTCAAACGCACATTGGCAACATGGTCCACTCTGACCATGCCCCAATCTTCATCACCTGGAAATTAACTAACACTCGTCCCAAAACCTTTATTTGGAGGTTGAACGAGACTTTGCTAGATGACACAAAGGTCAGCGAAAAGATAAAGGAAAAGTTGATAGAATATTTCACGGTGAATGAGTCAGACAAGCTATCCCCACATATAATTTGGGAAGCACATAAATCAGTCATTAGGGGCGAGCTTATCTCCACAGCCTCACACATTAACAAGATAAGACTCGCTAAAACAGCCGAGCTCTACGACAAATTATCCAAGCTAGAAATTGCCCACAAAAGGTCCCGCTCTGACCACCATTTAATAGAACTGGCTTCAATTAGAGATGAGCTTAAAGGACTTCTAAACAAACAATCAGCAAAACTATACATGGCCCTAAAGCAAAAGTTTTTCGCCCATGGCAACAAACCCACCAAATTCATGCTAGCCCTAATAAGACAGCGCAAAAGGAAATCCAGGATCTCGGCCGTCCGAAACGATAGGAAAGATCTAGTGGAAAAAGATTTGGAAATTGCAAACGCCTTTCACAAATTCTATTCGGCGCTTTATAATATAGATAAATCTGACTCTGAAAACACCCGTGCAGAGAAGGCAGCCCGAACGGCAGCCTTCTTAGACAACCTCTCACTTCCCTCGCTGTCCCCTACTCAGGCCTCTGAGCTATGCACCCCAATTTCACCCTCCGAAATTTCAGCCACCCTAAAACAAATGGCGAAAGGCAAAGCCCCAGGACCTGACGGCCTTCCTTTGATACACTACATCTTTTTTAAAGACACGCTAATGCCACACTTACTCAACTCATTCAATGCTGCCCTCTCAGGCAAGGCGTTTTTACCGCAAGCTGTGAATGCCCATGTCACCCTAATCCCGAAGCCACAGAAGGACCCCAGTCTATGCTCAAGCTACAGACCCATCTCTTTGTTGAATCTGGACATAAAGATTTACGCAAGAGTTCTAGCTGATAGGATAAAACCGCTACTGCAGGATCTAGTGCACCCTGACCAAACTGGGTTTGTGCCTAACCGAGAAAGCAAAGATAACACTTACAAAGTAATCAATACCATAGCCTTGGCAAAGAGGGCCAGGACTCCTTTGGTGGTTTTGGGAACAGATGCGGAGAAAGCATTTGATCGGGTGGCCTGGGCATTCATTAAAAACACCTTAGCCAAATTTGGATTTCCCGAACGCTTCATAACTGCCATTTTCTCAATGTATGGCTCACCCAGTGCAAATTTAAAAATCAATGACATTCTCTCTCACCCGTTCCAAATTAATAATGGGACTAGACAAGGATGCCCTCTCTCTCCAATCCTATTTATTCTCATAATAGAACCACTCTTACAGTTTATCAGACAGTCAAAAGAGATAAAGGGGTTGCAAGCAAGCAGCCTATGCAGACGACCTTTTGTTGCTAGTATCTAATCCCCTACAAGCATTTCCAACCATCATCAAAGTGTTCACAGAATTTGGCTTCATTGCCAACTTCAAAATCAACCTGCCAAAGTCTGAGGCTATGAACATAAATCTCCCACCCAGTGTTTTAAAAAAGCTCAAAGCAAACTCCCCATTTGAATGGACGCAATCTCACATAAAATTCCTAGGCATAAACATTACATCTGACTTAGCTAAATTATATGAGGCTAATTTTCCACCTCTGCTCAGAACAATACCTGATATTTTAAACTCGTGGTCTCCCTCCTTCATTTCCTGGTTAGGTAGGCGCAATATTTTTAATTCCCTTATAGTGCCTAAAATCACCTATTTACTACAAGTCCTACCAATAAAACTACCTAGTAGCTTTTTCAATTCGTTTAGGAAGATTTGTTCATCCTACATCTGGGGAAACAAAAAACCCAGAATCTCTAACAATATTTTACTGCTGCCCTTTGTTAAAGGTGGAATTGGTTTCCCTTCCATCACAAGATACCACAGAGCGGTACACATTAATAGGATTATTGACCTACTGAGACAGCCTAAACACAAGCTCTGGATCCCCTTGGAAGAGAAATTGATAGGTTGCCCGATCAGACCTCTACTAATGTCTGAAACCGGGAAAGCCACATCCAGGATCACAGATAATCCACTCATATTAACCACTCTGTCAATATGGAGTATCCCAGAAGTGAGAAGTCATTGTATGCCCTTCCTCTCCCCCCTCATGAACATCAAAGATTGCCTTAGTCTAAACGAGGAGAGTTTTAAAATCTTACCTACACAAATACGAAACTCCACACTTCCTATAGAGGAACTCCTAGATAGTGAAGGTACCCTTCTAAGTGCTACAAACATAATAAAGAAGTTCCAATTACTCAATTTTAGTCAGGTGCAATACTCTTGTCTGAAGAATTCTGTGAGCCCCATCATTAAGAAAATGGGAACAAATTCAACATTATCCTGGTTTGAAAAACTAGTCTCACAAACTCTCTACCCTACAAAAATAATCTCCACTGTCTCTAAGAATTTGCAACTACTGGAACTCCCCCCCTCCTTATATTTCTTAAAGAAATGGGAAAGGGATTTAAACTTAAAATTCTCGGCAGAGGATAAGAGTACATTGTTGAGCGCACCTAGATTGTCTTCTAGATGTGTCACAATACAAGAGAATGCATACAAAGTACTCACCAGGTGGTATCTAACCCCAGTAAGATTGAGCATGATGTATAGTAGCTCTTCTGACAGATGTTGGAGATGCCTAGTTGAGAAAGGCTCCTTCCTACACATTTGGTGGTCATGCCCATATATTCAGACGTATTGGGATAAAATCTTTAACTTAATTAGAGTCATACTGGGATTAAACAAAGATTCACTCCCTACTTGCCCCAAGACAGCCCTCCTGTCTCTACTTACACACCCTTTAGCCAACCTTAAAAAGTTACTTTTGAATATCCTCCTGGCAGCAGCCAGACTTCTAATTGCCCACAATTGGAAGTCTACTACCCCACCGTCAATATCCCAGTGGAAAGGTAAAGTAGAAGCTTTAGCCAGACTAGAAGAGTTGTCACACTGGGAAACACGCTCGCATCACAAGTACCTGAAAATCTGGTCCCCTTGGAGAGATAATATCGACTATATCACCACTCATCAGATTAAAGAACTGGACACTTCCTCTCTTAGTTCTCACCCACAGGTGACCACTTCATGATTTCTCCCTGGCTTAGAGCAACTTCTTACCAGAGATGCCTGACACCAATTTTATACGCTGCATTGGTAGGATGCCTGGTCACTCCAGCCAGCTCTCCATGGCCTTTTCTTACATTATATCCTTGTGGTTCAGATTCCCACTCTCACACTGGTGGTTAACGCGTGTCTTTCCGCCTTGTTCCCCCTAACCCCCCCCTCCCCTCTCCCCTCCTGTTTACCTGTTAAATCTCCTTTTTATTGTTTCCCCCTACTTGACAATCATTAATGTCAGAAGCTGGGTGCTACCCCTTGGCATCTCGCTTCGGCCGGACGAAGGTTACCTTTATAATAAAGGGGGGACGTCAGATCTTATGTTATCTGTTCAGACACATAGGAGTCCTACATAAGATCTCGTCCCAGGCATGCTCCAGCCCCAAGAGGACCGGTTAACACGGCCTTCTCGTTCACTGACAAGAAGCCATTAGATAACAGGTTGCAAAGGTTAAGTTTAATGGTAATATCAGTTCTTGCATTTTTGCGTGCTCCTTTCACCATAGTCTGTCAGGCTGTATTGAAACGCACTAAAATTGTACCTTTGTCTAAATTGCTTTACACCATTTTGTGCTGACTCGCTTGTATACTACTGTAGAATCTGCTTTACTCCACTGATGTCATACGCTCCAATTCACAAAATAGAATAAATCATCACTCAAAATAGAATTTAAGCAAATATCTTTATTTATTTAGTTGGGTAATTAAAGGCCGCAATGCTTATTACTTAACCAATTAATTATAATCTGGTTAATCCAATTTATTCTCAAATATAAATAAGTAAATATTTAAACCAATAAACCATATAACACTCAGTCCACTCAGAGAGTGACTTAACCCCCGTCAATAAGCAAAGCGACAAAATAAATAGGGAAGGGAGGGAGGGAACTTGAAAAATACTTACGTGAATGAGCCAAAATCGTTATTTTCTGTTCTTTTATAGGTTCTCAAACTGGCAGTTAAAGTGATCTCCAATCAAATTTGAAGATATCAGCGCAAGCACCCACAGCATCTGGGTTAACCCATTCTTCACATAGGTAAGTAAATAATATAATCAACATATTAACTGTAATGTTAGGTGCCATGTCATCATGGCTCACCACACTGAATTTATCAGTATGGTTCGCTCCATGATGTCATACGCTCCAATTCACAAAATAGAATAAATCATCACTCAAAATAGAATTTAAGCAAATATCTTTATTTATTTAGTTGGGTAATTAAAGGCCGCAATGCTTATTACTTAACCAATTAATTATAATCTGGTTAATCCAATTTATTCTCAAATATAAATAAGTAAATATTTAAACCAATAAACCATATAACACTCAGTCCACTCAGAGAGTGACTTAACCCCACAACGCCACATAAAAACAAGTGGCCCAATAAACATTGCAAGCCTTTAATAAAAACCATTATCAATTATGTTCTGCAAATCTGAAATGAATATATCACATCCAATATCAGAAAGCTGATCATCCTTTTCTTGGTAAAGTCCTCTAACGAATCCTTCTAATTCAACATGTCTGTAATTGCCATGACCAATTTCCTTCAAATAAATCTCCATTTTTTTATTAATTCTTTTCCTAATTGTTTCCAGAAAGGATAACTCAGAATTGAACCAAGAAAATTTTGGGATGATGTCAGAAAATACGAGTACAACACCATCAAGTAAGTAGCATATTTTACATAACAATTCTTTTAATTCATAAATTAACAAATGCGTTTTGATTTTTCCCAAATCAAACGAGCCAATATGTAAAATAAACAGGTCAGGTTTCGACATTTTTGAATATATAAGGCTGACATTCTTGAAGATATCAGAAATTTTAAGGTCAGCAAAGGAAAACCAGTTTATGGAAAATTCTGCTGAATAACCTAAATTAACAGTAGAATGTCTAAAAGCAGATCTTCTCTCAGCCAATTGAATCAGTTCATCACCAAAAATCCATACAACTTTTGAAGGTCCTATATCAATAATGGGGGATTTGAGATTTTATTGTCTGCAGCAATCTCGCTTAATCTTAGAGCAGCAAAGAAAGCTATAGAAAATGCTGCAGAAAATAAATTGGTTTCATATTCCGAAGAACAAACTAATACTAAATTACATATGACCTTTTGTAACAATTCAATAGATAAAGGGCTGGTCTTAACATTGTGGACTGACTTTCTTTTGATACCTTTAATCATTTGTTTAATGATAAAATTATTCAGAATAGAGCTTTCGCCTTTTAATTTAAAGAAAAAAGAAATGCCCGATAATTTTTTAGAAATAGAATCGGCTTGTAAACCGTTGTTGTAAAGATATATAATAAATTTGATAAAATTCCCTAAATTAAAATCAATGTAAGAAATTTTTTGAGATATGCAGAAAAGCTTCCAATCCAACCATGCGGCAGAATATGCTGCCCATGTATTCTTGGCTAATGAACCAAAAATAAGTTCATTAGTTAATCCTCTGATATCTCCCAAAGATGAGTTGGACAAGGAATTCCCATTCGGGAAGCTCGAGGTGTCATTAAGAAGAATTCCTTGAAGCGCTGTCGGGACAAATAATCAGCAATATAATTAGTTTTCCCAGAAATAAATCTAGCTTTTATCCAAATGTTAAATTTTAGACATTGAAAAACTATCTTACGCAATAATGAAGAAACTAACGGAGACTTTGAAGTTAAACAGTTTATGGAAAAAACTACTCCCATATTGTCCGACCTTAGCAGAATTCTCTTATTCTGAAACACTGAGGACCAAATTGTTAGAGAAACTAGAACTGGAAATAATTCTAGAAAAACCAAATTTTTGAGTACTTGTTATTAGTAATCCAATTTAAAGGCCAACGTTCGGCAGACCAAAAGTTGTCAAAATAAGCACCATATCCAATAGCACCAGACGCATCTGTATAAAGAGACAAGGTGTCTGAGCCAACAAACTCTTCCTGCCAAATGGTGTGACAGTTAAATTCACATAAAAATTGCAACCAAACTGAAATGTCATCCTTTAGTTGTTTGGTGATGCGAATATGGGATCGAGGTGAGGACTTACCTGATGTGGCAGCATACAATCTTTTAGAAAAGACCCTTCCCATGGGAATCACACGAGAAATAAAATTAAGAGAACCTAAAAGAGACTGAAGTTGTTTAAGCGTAATTTTTTCTTTTCCGGATATGCGAGTTAATTGTTGAACAGTATTCTGGATTTTTTCCATTGGTATGCTAAATTCCATTGTTACTGTATTTATATCTATGCCCAAACACTTGAGATTCGTAGTAGGATAGACAGTTTTATCTACAGCTAATGGAATGCAGAAATATTTAGCTATACCAATGAATCTATTCAGAAGATTCATACAATCATCCGAATCTACACGACCTATAAATAAAAAGTCATCGAGATAATGTAGTAAAAATCCACTACCTGAGTGAATATCCATAACCCAGTGTAGAAAAGTTGAAAACGCCTCAAAATAAAAGCAAGATAGGGTGAATCCCATGGGAAGGGCCATATCATAAAAGAATTTATCGAGAAAATAAAAACCCAAAGAATTATAACCGATGGGGTTTATAGGTAGTAGTCTGAAAGCAGATTTAATGTCAGCTTTGGCAAGAAGAGAATTGCGGCCTGCTTTTTGTAAAAAAGACAAAGCTTGATCAAATGAGGAGTATTTCACACTGGCTTTATTTTTTTTTTTTTTTTTTTTTTTTTTTTTTTCATCTCATCGTTTAAGGAACTGAATTTAGGATAAGATAAATTGTGAATAAGACGAAAAGAATTTGGTTCTTTTTTAGGAACTAAAGCTAAAGGAGATATACGAAAATTCAAGAAGGGGGGAGAATCAAAGGGACCAGCAATCCTACCTGCCAAAATTTCAGATTCAATTTTTTCTTTAACAATGTCAATATTTTGTTTTACAGATAACGCATTTTCAACTAGAATGCAACCTGGACCCACAAATTCAGGTATGAAAAACCCATTGGTAAAACTGTCAATTAATAAATTAGCCATCTGAATGTTTGGGTAATGACCTAGCCACTGAATTATTCTTGGCAAATTCAGCGGAGTCACCTTGTTTAAACGATTGAATTTCCTTGTTAGAAATTGGGAAGTGAATACCTTGTTTTTTAAAACATTTTGAGGCTGAATGAGAACCGGCACAGAAAGAACACTCGTGTCGGTATTTGCAATTATGTTGCCATCTGCAATGCGACTCGTTAAATGCGAAACAGATACCTTTTTTGACGTTAATGAAATTGGGTTGACGAAAAAGATTGTTTTTGTTAGGGAGCATTAAATTCAACCAAAGCCCGACATCTTTACTACCCCAATTTAGATTCGGATATACTGCAAGTTTCTGACGAAAGGATTCGTCATACAGACACCAACCCATTCCGCCAAAATTTCTATATGCCTCCAAAATAGTATCTACATGGTAAAATAAACCAGTACAAAGACTAGGAAATTTTTCACCCAAAACTGCTGCGTATATATTAAATGCTTGCAGCCAGTTAAAAAAGGATTTCTGGTGTAATTTTCTATTTTCTTCAGAATCTGATTTTTTGTCTTTCAATAATTCACTTTTTAAATTCTCACTAGATGAAGGAAGAAGAGAAAAAATTTCAACATATTCTTTTCTCCAAATTTTTTCTTTCACGCTCAAGGGTAAATGAAACCCTAATGGAGAAATTTGACACGCCAGAACTTCTTTAACAGATGTCTCTTTTATACCTGAGTTAAATTCAAGCTCAGGAATTACTGCCATTTCAGGGTTAATATTGGACATTTTAGGTACATTAGTGAACGGTTGAATGGTTGAATTAGCAGCAGTCAGACTATTAAGGGTATTAACTTGACTGACATCTGCTAATCCAGACCAAACATTTTTTGGTGATTCATCCTTTTTAGATAGGTAAAGTAAAAATTCATCAAACAACTGAATCTTCAATTTAGAAGAATCAATGTCAAGTGAATTAATCTCTTGATTAATAGTGCCCTGCGGTTTGCAGTCACTTAAAAAGTTATAATTCAGCTCACCAGAAGCAGATGATGTAGGAGGATGATCAACTGTTGAAGCAGGTGATGGCTCCTGAGTGACAGTTGAATGCTGTTGAAAATGACGCCGTTGAATTTTCCTGCTGGCTCGGCTTGAAGATAAGTTGGTTTTCTTGGTCTTAGAAGGAGGCGCATATTGTGAAGGGGAATATGCCCTCTTGTCTCTCCGCTGACGTTTTTTAATCGGCGAGCGGGTCTCAGGTTTTTCGCGCATGCGCAAAAAATTATCGCAGGGAGGATCGATCAGTTCGGCGCTCGCGCCAGGTACTGCGCAGCAGACGGGATTAGAAGATAAAAGAAGCTCTTCTTGCTGGTCCGGTCCTTGCTGTAAGCACTTCCTCAGCCATTCTTCTCCCCCTTGGCTTTCTGCTCTGAAAATAAGTTGTTTCAACAGATCTTCCATGACACAGATGAACGCAGGTCTGTCTCTTGAAAAATACTTACGTGAATGAGCCAAAATCGTTATTTTCTGTTCTTTTATAGGTTCTCAAACTGGCAGTTAAAGTGATCTCCAATCAAATTTGAAGATATCAGCGCAAGCACCCACAGCATCTGGGTTAACCCATTCTTCACATAGGTAAGTAAATAATATAATCAACATATTAACTGTAATGTTAGGTGCCATGTCATCATGGCTCACCACACTGAATTTATCAGTATGGTTCGCTCCATACTGTATGTATACCCTTATATTTGTTATAAAATCAATAAAAAGATTTTAAAAAGAAAGAAAATAAGACCAGGCCACCAACTTACTTATTAACATTTATTGTTTATTGTTAATCTTTAATGGCAATAATTGGCCACAGTGTTTTATGTTATTAAAACTTATATAAATTTAATATTATCAACTAATACCATCAATTCTGTAATTATCTAAAACTTTACTAACCATAACATGACAATCCATATTTAGTCCGCTCCTATAATGACTGTTACCCCAACGCCCAAAAGGCTAAAAATGACTAGCCTACACCGCCACCGCATTCTACCAAGTTCAGCAAGCGGACATTAAAAATGTCCAGGCCAATATCTGACAAGGCTTGTTTTCCATTGGCAGCCCAACACAAATCTTTCAAATTCGCAGTGTCTATAAGACAAACCATTGTGGTCTCTCATATATTTTTCAATATTTGTGTTTACTCTAATTTTATCTATAAAATTGTTCCAATCCCAGTTCGGAATAATTTCAGAATATGCTAATCTTGCCTTAGGGATAAGTTTTTGTATATTTAAGAAATAGATTTTTAATTCATTAATAAGTAAATGTGTTTTTATTTTACCTAAATCATTGGAACCTACATGAATGATTACTAAATTCAGTAGTGGCCAAATCCTTTTGAAATGTAAACATAAATCGTATATGTCCTTTACATGCGTGTCCTGTATGCCTCTCCAAAATACAATTACCTTATTACCGAACCCAAGGTTATCCAAATTAAACCTGAATGTTGAGCGATTACACGCTGCCGGGATAATTTCGGACCCCAAAATCCAAATAATCTTCAATTCTGAAAGAAAGTTAATACAATAAATCAGGTCTTATGTGTAATTTATACCTGTCTGATTTCCATCTGCCAATCTTTTTAATAGCTTTTTACTGAAGTCCGATCGTATGTGCATGAGTAGCTGCACTTATACGAAATGAGTGAGCTGGGAAATATGTTCAGTTTGGTTACTATTGTGACTAATTGTGTTGTCAGTGCCCTGCAATGCACATTCACTGCTTAAAGCAGTATGATGTTGCTCACCCTCCTGAGAGTTGACAGTTGATTTTACTGTTGCTGGTGCGTGCTGTCTTGCAGCCGTTCGCTCTGGAGATCGTTGGCAGGTATGGTGCTGATGTTGTTGGTTTCTTCTAGTGCTGTGTGGCGCAGGCCACAAAATAGTTTGTCTGCGTTTACTATTAGGTAGAGATGGAGAGAAAGTCCGCTTCTCTTTGCGGACTCTCTTTTTGGGTGGTAATGGAGGAGGAGCTTCGCCGGCGTCTGGTATCGCGATGATCTCGTTCATCCTTTCCAGCTCTGCGTTCTTAGTAATATGAGCAGCGCAGACTGAATTAATGGATTGCTGATGCGGAGCGCTGGCTTCACTGTCCCTCTGTAAGCAGGAGCGTAACCAATCTTCCCCTCCTTGTGTGGATGCTTTTTCTATTAGTTGTTTAAGTAATTCCTCCATGTCTTGACTGGCGTAGATCTGGATTCTTCAGTGTGCCTTACAGGAATGCGCCTCAATTAACTGCTGCTTCTCTTTTAACAGGTAACTCGTGCTGATTGTTACTCCAATATCCAATCAGCTTCTTCTCCAGCAACTTGAGGATCTCAGACTGCACCATGGCATTTGTAACCCAGGTAAGTAATACAACATAACAACTGCCTAATTGCACATGCCAATTGAGGGCTTATGACACCATGTCCCCCCTTTTTGCATCCGCAATAAGGTTTGCTCATTCTGTTAGTCCAGCGCTCCGTGACTGCTCTGCTGTCCCACACATGGGCATGGGCACCAGGCTCCCTCCTGCTGCCATGCACCTTGCCTACAATCTGTTGTATCTGCGCCCCATACTGGAGCCTCCTTCCTTGCTGGCAAGAGTGCAGATATGTGTCTCTGGCATCCTCCTTCCTGCTTAGAGTCCTGTACTGTTTGTTAGGGCATGTGTGGGCACTTCTCTCCTCTTTTTGTGAGGCAGCACATGTACGCCCTTTATCTCCCAGACTATGGCTGGGTTGCAGCATGTATTTAATGGCGCCTCCTGCCTTAGGAAGGCACCTGAGCAATCTTTGCCTGAAGCTAGTTTAGTCCCTTGTGTGAAGGTGTTTGGTAAGTTTCTGATTTACTGTGTACCAGACGCCGATTCTCAATTAAACAGATGTTGCTGCCTGCCCCTGACCTTGCACTTTGATTATAGACTTTGCTTGATCGCTGCTTGCCCTGACTGATCAGTGGCACAGTGGGTCCCCACCCACTTGCATAACACATTCTGCTTCATGTCTCTTCAATCTCAACTCTCTATCACCAACCCCTCGCAAGGGCAGGATATGGTCCAAAATGCAGAATCTAAGCTGGTTAACCCTATGATTTGCTTCCTTAAAATGTCTGGAAGATCTATTCGCTCCTTGTGTATTGAAAATTTTTGATTATTCAAATGCAGTCTCAGTTCAGTGGTAGTCTTCATCAATATAAATTACATGGACAGACCAAAACATAAACAACATAATCGGGCCTACAAGTAAGGTCTGATTGCATATTTCTGAGATGTACAAGGATCACAAAAAGTATATTCCTTCAACATCAATGTGCAGTTGTAATGCAGGCAAGTAAAACAACCTTTTTTTAGACATAGAAGACAAAGAAGATTGTAATCGACTATATTGGACCAATATCGACATGTACCAGACTATCCTGATAATTACTGGGTTGTCTGTGTATAAAAATAGTGGTGTAAGAGAAAATTCCGGAACATCCCCAAAATAATTGCCTAACATCTGCCAATGTATTATAGATTAAATGTATCCACTAATTTTACCATATGTTGGAACAAAGGGAATCCTTATCTGGGGGGACTGATTGTTAGTTGTAGAAGACAAATCAACCTGCTCAAATATTCTATCTCAGGCATGCTCAACCTGTGGCCCTCCAGCTGTTGCAAAACTACAACTCCCAGCATGCCCGAACAGCCTACAGCTATCAGCCTACAGCCGAGCATTGTGGGAGTTGTAGTTTTACAACAGCTGGAGGGCCGCAGGTTGAGCATGCCTGCTCTATGTCAATGAGCTTTAATCAAATGGTGGGGATACCCACAACATCTAAATCTAGAGCTCATCTCATCAAGGCATTGTGTACACGCTGTATCATCAACAATTAGTCTAACTATTAACATTTGACTAAGAGGCAAAGAGTTAATGATAGGTCTAGGATGGCAACTCTGATAAAGTAAAACATAAAAAAAAAAAAAGATTATTTCAGTAGGAATCGTAAACAAATCTGTCCTTAACTTGTCTCCTTCCTTATACACCATGATGTCCAAAAACTGAATCGAAGTATCTGAACTCATCATGGTGAATTTAATGTTTGGGTCAGCTCATCCAATTCTTGTTTCGAACCTGTCCAGAGGAGGAAGATGTTATCTATGTATCGCCACCATCTCCTAACAAATGAGAAATGGTGGGTCCCGGTCTGTCTTCTCACAGCTTACCAAGCACAGCGCCGTACATAGTATAGCAGCTGTACTTG